>NC_081412.1:436888230-436942841 GCF_030272615.1 Cryptomeria japonica | reverse complement strand
GTGAGAGAATCAAAAAATAGAGAAGTGTGAGGGGGAGAGAGATGAGATAGAACTCAAGGAAGATAATTAAGGCTCAGAATAGACAAAGACAATGATGGGGGAAGTAAGATGAGAGAGAGAGAGGAAAAGAAGAGGTACATGCATGTATACAAACATATATACATATATCTATATAAATATATGTATATATAACTATAGATATGCATATATACATACATAAACACATACTATCTAGGTATGTCTAAAACATGTTTAGTAAATGCTAAGTTTACAAGCATACATTATTATGTCTTCATAACCTGTATGGTTTTGTGAAACCAAAAAAAAAATGTTTTTAGTTCTTCATAACCCGTACAGGTTTTGTGAAACAAAAAAAAATATTTATAGTTCTTCATAACCCATATGGGTTATAAAGAACTGCGAATAGTAATTTTGGTTCTTCAAAACCCGTGTGGGTTTTGGCTTGGTAAGAGGATTGGAAAATGACCCTAAGGCTTGCAAGCCCATTTTCCCCTCTTTTTGTTCCTTTACACGTTTTTTCATCCTCCACCATGGTTTCTTGACTTCATCATCATCAGGTTTACAAATGATGAAGTGGGTATCTCTAAAATTACCACCATAATCTCACACATCTTCTTAGTTTTTTGACCATATAAATTTTTTAATTTTTGGACAACATTAGCATAGTAAACTTTAATTTTCTTTATCAGTGCCTTGACAGTCCTCACAGACATATCTCTACCATTTTTTTAATAACTTTTGATATACTTGACCAAATTCAAAATAAATTATATATTATTGTTCTACACTAGATTCTATACACTTTTAAAAAAAAATTGCATTTTTTATTATTTTGATGCAAGTTATGCCCAGCGCACGAACAGGTACCGAATTTTCAGGATGCGGTCACTTCAAAAAAACATAAAAAATAAAATACTTGATGAAAAATTACAAAAAAATACACAACTTCTAAATCTCACTCTTACCTATTATCCTACCAAAGGGTTTTGCAAAATACTAAATCTAACTATATATTTTGTGCAGCACACGAAAACAACTATGTTATATTTTTCTGAAAAAATCAGGAATAGTTTTTCATGCGTGAAAGGTTTGACCCTCTTAATATTATCCAATTTTTTTAAAAATTAGTAGTTTAGAAACTAGATTTAGATTACTACAATTCTTATTCTTTTTTTAACTCCTAGTTTTGAGTGCATGACCTTCAAATAGCTCTTTGAAGTTCAGGTTTACCTGTTTTCAGAAAAAAAAAAAAAAAAAAGTGGCCACTTATACCCCCCTTTTTGCTCACCATCTTGGTGCACTTACCCATTACTTGTGATTCATTGCATTCTTCATTCAAAACTATCTCACAAAATACCAAAAGCATTCAAAACTGTCTCACAAAATATCAAAAACATTCGAAAACACTCACAAACTCCAAAAACATTTTGAAAACATAAAAAATCAATCAAAAACATGGCAACACTTTGTACATACACATCCAAGAAGATACCAAACACACATTCTGACACACTCAAATGATGACCACTTATCACATCAACCAAACAATCAATATCGACATGCCAACCAACTATCTTAGCAAGGATGCATCCTTCGTTACCAAAACAAAGACATGATGACATTTTCTTTGACAAAGAAAATTTTGTTTAAAGCTATCAAATACTTGGTTAGATTTGTGGGTTATTTATTCATTTATATCAGGTTCGTACGCTATTCTGGGATATCCACAAGTTATTAGAGTGGCTGGGATGGTTCCAAAGCATTGTTTGTATGTCTTCTGCGAATTATAAAGATGAAGTTTTGGGGCATGTCCTAATGGTGTCTATGTGGGAAGTTCACTAAGCTATGTGATCATATGCAAAATACAGTCATGGATCACTATGACTTGCTTACTACAACATATACCTCGACCATATGAGCATGAACCATTATGGAGGCTCCATATTCTTTATCTATATTGTTTGTTTGCAGGTACAATGCTCCATCCTTGGTTCCTACTGCCTCATCCAAATTCGATATTACCATGCTCAATGATGAAAATAAAGCACTATGGAACGTCATTTCATCTCATCTGTATATATTGCATTCTGTTGCATTCCATCCATTCATACATTTATAATAGATGCATATCATGCATACATAGTAATGACAATGGATACTCTATTTTCCTCTTCTTCCATAGGAATGAGCCATAGGTCCTCCATTTCTTCTATCTAACATTGAACCCCCCCTCACCCTCCCCATCTTGATAATCAACATCACGTACCCTACATCATTTCCCATCAACCCAATCAAGCGATTTACTCTATCTGCACAAGTACATCGACTCACACACACCTAGACTATCAACAGATACCTTGATTAAGTATCTTCGGATCTCAACAAGTAATTGATCATGGTAATCCTAGACTACATCAAACATTTATCATAATGACCTAGTCTCAATGGGGCTGCTATGATTCATCACAACCATCCATCACACGCACACACTATCAATTGATCAACCAATCAAACACAATCCAATAGACAATTACATCAATTCTCTACATGTCAATGGGTATTTTGCTTCATATACCTTGACTTCATCAGGCAATTACATCAATTGTCTAAGTCACATCAGGTCACTTTGATTCACTTACTCAGACTTTATCTTGTCCAAGCGACCAACTGACATCAACTGCCATGCTTTGACTCGACTGGGGCAATTAAATCGATTGCACCAGATTCTCCAACAAATTTTGATCAATTGTATAGCATCAATCCAAACCACACACTACATCTGCTTTGTATCTCTTGCATGACCTAAAGGTACTCACTGGCTTGTTGTTTCTCTGTTTCACTTCGTTTTCTCCCATTATTTCCTCGTTATTGCTAATTTCTTCTATTCTACCTCCCCTCCACTTCTCATTCTTTTTCAAGAGATCGCTCGATTTTTCGATATTCTTCGGCCCATCTCTCGAGGGGGCATACCACCCACTAAATTAAAATTTTATGGGGCATATTTCTTCACACCTATTTTTCTTTCTTCGAAACAACGTGATAAACCACACCGTCTTAAAGAGGGGAAAATGTAGTCACATAAATCTATCCATTTTAATTAAATGAATATTTGTTATTTATTTGATTAAAAATCTACTAGCCATCAGTTAATTAAATTAATATTTAATTAATTCATCTTCAAAAATTCTCCTATTAATTAAATAAATTATTTAATTTATTTTAATTAATTAATTAAACTAAAATCACAATTAATTAAATGAATAAATCCTATTTATTCAATTTAATCCTCTTTCCTCTTTTAAATAAATTAAATAAAACATTTATTTAAATCATTCCCCCCCCACTTGCATTTTCCTACAAATGCAAGTTGCAACCACAAGTTGAAATAAATTAATTTTATTTTAATTAAAATCCTATTTTCCCTCACCCACCAAACCCACTTGCAATCCTAACCCCCTTCTAGATTCTTCTAAACCCTTCCTAATTAGCCTAATCCATCCCCTAATTATTGTCACATTCCTAAGCAACTTGGAGTCACTTCTCAAAGACTTCAAAGTCTTTGGAAAGCATTTAATGTTTTGTATGTTCAACAATTTAACCTCTAAAGTCTTCCAAACCACTAATGGCTCTTACATGACCATTTATGGTTAACCCCTAACTCAACCCTCATGTGACCCATGTGTCTTCTCAAACATTTATTGCTTTGACCATGGTTATCCCTTTAACCTTTGCACAAGAGTTTATCCACTGGATAAAATAATTATTCTTTGAATAAATAATTCATTCACTCAACCCAACCTTGACCTTAACTCCCAAGTTAACTCTCAGGTCATGTCAAGCATTTAATGCTTCTTCCCTCTCCTCTCAACCTATCTCATATTGACACTTGTCATCCTAGGATTGGGTTGAAAGCCCTCACATGGATTGAATATCATTCAATCCTGACCCTTGTTGAGATTACTCAATCTCAACCATCCATTGCTCCATTTTCCCTATAAATAGAGCTCATTTCTTCATAATCCAGATCCTGAAAACTTGTATACATCTAAGTTATAGATAATTTTAGAGAGCATTTAGCATAATTAGTCATATTCACTCTTTTGGTTAAAATTAACAAATAGCATTTAGATAACTCATATTTCTTTGGTTATTAAGCTTGCATTTGCATACTTTTCATAATCATCTACAATCTTGAACCTCCATAAGGCATCCATAGTGCAAAAAGCTACTGAGAGCTACACTAGTTTGGAACTTGGAGAGGAGAGGAACAAGGGAGGAGCCACTATGAATGTTTTGGTTAGCATTTGGAGGAGTTTAGTTTACCTCTTTTCTCTTTGTATGCTTTTCTATTCTTATTTAGTATCTCTCTTGATATGCCTATGTAGGATAATCTTTTGTTGATAACACTAACGTTTGTTTCTTGTACTCCTTTGTGTGTTGCCATCAAACACATTTTCTAACCCATTTTGTAGAGCATCATTACTATTTTGATAACTTCATCTTCTAGTAAATTTTATAAAATATAGAATGAAAGTTAATATAAAAAATTATAAAACAAATCCAATTATATGAATAATAACGTAATCTTAAGAGAACGTTTTGGTAGATAAAAATTATTAGTATAAATTGTGTTAAATCTAAAAAATATGTATTTATAGGCAACATATATCTATGAAGCTTACATTCAATTGATATGTGCATTTGTATTTGATTGGAAGAGGGTATGTGCAAGATCATGGGGGGCCAAAAAGTGGCAATGGAAAAAAAAACGTTTTAAACCTTTCCAAACATGCCAAAATCCGCTTTGACTTTTTGTTTGGGTTGGCCAAAATTTGAATTTGGTTTGGTAATACCAAACCAAATCGGATATCCATTAATATCATATATCTGATTTCTGATGTCACTATTGTGATGTCACCATTGTGATGTCACTATTTTAATGTCATACTTTTTTCAAATCGGATATCTGTTTTTCTCAACATAAAAAACATAGTTTAGTAAAATGGGCATAACGTTTGCGTTTCTTATCAAAATTTTGATTTTTTATAGGCGTTGGAAAGGTAATTCAGAGATATATCAAATGGTTGAGTTATATTGATGATATTATAGAAAAAAAAATAATTATAATCATTTGAAGTTAGTCCTTCAATTTTAAAACTTTAAATACTCACAAATTTTGCATACAAAGTCTCATTTTTTTCCTATCACCTGCTTTATCGAGCACTTGTCTATCTATACTTATATAATATATTTTATCTATATCTTTCTTCTCTACTTATGTCACTTATTTTCTCATCCCATCTAGATACAAAAATTCCCAAGTTACATGCATCTCTGCATATATCTCCATCTTTCTATTCCTATCTCTCACTCTCCCACTCCATCATTGTCACTCCTTATTTCTATATTTCTCTCTAATAATCTCTCTTCTCTCTATTTATCTCCCTCCTCTACCTTATCCTACCTATACTTATATATTACTTGTCTCTATCACCTCCTTTCTCTCCCTATCTTGTCCCCTCTATCTCCACATCCCTATAGATCTGTCTTTGTGTATATTTATATCTCATTATCTCTAAATCTCACTTATTCACTCCATCTCTCCGTCTATTTGTCTTACTCTCTCTATCACTTTCTATCCATATCTATCTCTATATCCATCTTCACATCTCCATCTTTTTCCCTATCAATCTCTCTTTTTATATGTTCCTCTATCTTTATATATCTTCCTCTATACATGATTAATCTACTTCTCTGTCTCTTCCTCTATCGCCCTCTTGAAGTATCTTTCCCTTTCTCTACCTTTATCTCTTTATTTTCTTCATCTTTATATATCTCTGGCTCTCTCCCCACATCCTTCTCTATAGTACCTTTATATATCTCTATATCTTCCTCTTTCTCTCTCTCCCTCTCTATCTATCCCTATCTATAATCTCTATCTCTCTTTCTCACTCTCTTGCACTATCTATATCTCTCTTTCTCACTCTCTTGCACTATCTATATCTCTCTAGCTATAGATATTTCTCTTCCTTTTTTTATCTCTCTCTTTACCCCTCTCTATCCTTTTTTCTCCATCTCTTCATATATTTATCTTTGTCTTTACCTCTCTCTTTCTCTATATCTATTCATCTCTATCTCCCTTTATCTTCATTTTTAATCTCTATCATCTTCTCTCCTTTTTAATATCTAGATATGTCTACCTCTTTCTATCCATCCTCGTCCTTTAATTTTTCTCCCTCTCACTTCATACTCCTTAATATCTATATCTCTATTTATGTCCTTGTCCTTTAGTTCTTTTCTGTCTCTTTAGTTCTTCATCTCTCTTCACCCTTATATCTCTCCTTATTTGCAACTTAGTATATATGGTCTTCTAATGGGCTATATCATGTCCTAAGGGGTCATAGAACATCATATGACCCCTTAGGACACAATATGACCCCTAACGACACCATATTGTCTCCTAAGGGGTCATATGGTGTCCTAAGGGGTCATAAAACACCATATGACCCCTTAAGACACAATAAGACCCCTAATGACACCATATGGTGTCCTAAGGGGTCCTAAGACACCAAGTGACCCCTTAGGACACCATAGGACCCCTAATGACACAATGTGGCCTCCTAAAGGGTCATATGGTGTCCTAAGGGGTCATAGGACACTATATAACCCCTTAAGACACCATATGAACCATAACACCATATAGTGTCCCAAGGGGTCATATGGTGTCCTAAGGGGTCATAGAATGCCATATGACCCATTAGGACACAATACGACCCATGACGACACCTAAGGGGTCATATAGTGTCCTAAGGGGTCATAGGACACCATATGACCCCTTAGAACACCATACGACACCTTACGACACCAAATGGTGTCCTAAGGGGTCATATAATACCATATGACCCTTTATAACACAAGAAAACCCATAACAACATGATATGGTGTCCTAAGGGGTCATATGGTGTCAGAAGACACCATATGACCCCTTAGGACACAATATGACCCCCAACAATACCTAAGGGGTCATATAGTGTCCTAAGGGGTTATATGATGTCCTAGGAACCTTAAGGACACAATATGACCCCTTAGCACACCATACAACCCCTAACGACACCATATGGTGTCCTAAGGGATCATGGGACACCATATGACCCATTAGAACACAATATGAACCCTAACAACACCTAAGGGGTCATATTATGTCGTAAGGGGTCATAGGACACCATATGACCCCTAAAGACAGTAAATGGTATCTTAAGGGGTCATATTGTGTCCTAAGGGGTCATAGGATACCATATGACCCCTAACGACACAAAATGACACCTAACGATACCTAAGGGGTCATAGGACACCATTTGACCCCTTAGCACACCATATGACCCCTAATGACACCATATGATGTCCTAAGGAGTCATATGGTGTCCTTAGGGGTCATAGAACACCATATGACCCCTTAGGACACCACACGATGCATAATGACACTATATGGTATCCTAAGGGGTCATGGGACACCATATGACCCCTTAGAGGACCATACAACCCATAACAACAAAATATGGTGTCTTAGAGGGGCATAGAACACCATATGACGCCTTAGAACACCATACAACCCATAATGACACCATGTGGTGTCTTAAAGGCTCATAAGACACAATATTACCCCTTAGGACATAATATGACCCCTAACAACGTCATATAGTGTCTTAAGGGGTCATAGGACACCATATGACCCCTTAGGACACCATACGACCCATAACACCATGGAGTGTCCGAAGGGATCATATGGTGTCCTAAGGGGTCATAAAATGACAAATGACCCATTAGGACACAATACAACCCATGATGACACCTAAAGGGTCATATAGTGTCCTAAGGGGTCATAGGACACCATATGACCCCTTAGAACACCATACGACCCCTTATGAAACCATATGGTGTCCTAAGGGGTCATATAACACCATATGACCCCTTATAACACAAGAAGACCCATAACGACATGATATGGTGTCCTAAGGGGTCATATAACACCATATGACCCCTTATAACACAAGAAGACCCATAACGACATGATATGGTGTCCTAAGGGGTCATATGGTGTCAGGAGACACCATATGACCCCTTAGGACACAATATGAACCCCTAATGATACCTAAGGGGTCATATGGTGTCCTAAGGGGTCATATGGTGTCAGGAGACACCATATGACCCCTTAGGACACAATATGAACCCCTAACGATACCTAAGGGGTCATATGGTGTCCTAAGGGGTTATATGATGTCCTAGGAACCTTTAGGATATTATATGACCCCTTAGCACACCATACAACCCCTAACAACACCATATGGTGTCCTGAGGGGTCGTAGGATACCATATGACCCATTAGGACACAATATGACCCCTAACGATGCCTAAGGAGTCATAGGACACCATATGACTCCTAACAACACAAAATGACACCTAATGATACCTAAGGGGTCATATGGTGTTCTAAGGGGTCATGGGACATTATTTGACCCCTTAGCACACCATATGACCCCTATTGACACCATATGGTGTCCTAAGGAGTCATATGGTATCCTAAGGGGTCATAGAACACCATATGACCCCTTAGGATACCATACGATGCATAATGACACTATATGGTTTCCTAAGGGGTCATATGACACCATATGACCCCTTAGAGGACTATACAACCCATAACAACATAATATGGTGTCTTAGAGGGTCATAGAACACCATATGACCCCTTAGAACACCATACGACACATAACGACACCATGTGGTGTCTTAAGGGGTCATAAGACACAATATTACCCCTTAGGATATAATATGACCCCTAACAATGTCATATAGTATTATAAGGGGTCATAGGATACCATATGACCCCTTGCAACACCATACCACCATTTACGACACCATATGGTTTCCTAAGGGGTCATATGGTATCCTAACGGGTCATATAACACCATATGACCCCTTAGAACGCAAGAAGACCCATAACCACACAATATGGTGTCCTAAGGGGTCATATGGTGTCATGAGACACCATATGACTCCTTAGGACACAATATGACCCCTAACGATACCTAAGGGGTCATATGGTGTCCTAAGGGGTTATATGATGTCCTAGGAATCTTTAGAACACAATATGACCCCTTAGCACACCATACAACCCCTACAGACACCATATGGTGTCCTAAGGGGTTGTAGGACACCATATAACCCATTAGGACACAATATGACCCATAACAACACCTAAGGGGTTATATTATGTCCTAAGGGGTCATAGGACACCATATGACCCCTAAGGACACTATATGGTGTATTAAGGGGTCATATTGTGTCCTAAGGGGTCATAGGACACCATATGACCCCTTAGCACTCCATACAACCCCTAACGACACCACATGGTGTCCTAAGGGGTCATATAACACCATATGACCCCTTAGGACACCATACGATGCATAATGACACCATATGGTGTCCTAAGGGGTCATAGGACACTATATGACCCCTTAGGAGACCATACGACCCATAACAACATAATATGATGTCCTAGAGGGTCATAGAACACCATATGACCCCTTAGAACACCATACGACCCATAACGACACCATGTGGTGTCCTAAGGGGTCATAAGACACAATATAACCCCTTAGGACACAATATGACCCCTAACGACATCATATAGTGTCTTAAGGGGTCATACAAAACCATATGACCCCATAGAACACTATATGACCCCTTAGAACACCATACGACCCTTTACAACACCATATGGTGTCCTAAGGGGTCATATGGTATCCCAAGGGGTCATATAAAACCATATGACCCCTTAGAACACCATATGATGCCTTAGAACACAAGAAGACCCATAACGACACGATATGGTGTCCTATAGGGTCATATGGTGTCATGAGACACCATATGACCCCTTAGGACACAATATGACCCCTAACGAAATCTAAGGGGTCATATGGTGTCCTAAGGGGTCGTAGGACACTATATGACCCATTAGGACATAATATGACCCCTAAAAACACCTAAGGGGTCATATTGTTTCCTAAGGGGTCATAGGACATCATATGAACCCTAACGACACACAATGATGCCTAACGATACCTAAGGGGTCATATGGTGTTCTAAAGGGTCATAGGACACCATATGACCCCTTAGCACACCATACGACCCTTAATGACACCATATGGTGTCCTAAGGGATCATAGAACACCATATGACCCCATAGGAAACCATATGATGCATAATGAAACCATATGGTGTCCTAAGGGGTCATAGGACACCATATGACCCCTTAGAAGACCATACGACCCATATAAACATAAAAATGGTGTCCTAAGGGGTCATAGAACACCATATGACCCCTTAGAACACCATACGATCCATAACGACACCATGTGGTGTCCTAAGGGGTCATAAGACATAATATCACCCCTTAGGACATAATATGACCCCTAACAATGTCATATAGTGTCATAAGGGGTTATAGGACACCATATGACCCCTTAGGACACAATACGACCCCTTAGGACATAAAATAAACCCTAATGACACCTAAGGGGTTATAGGACACCATACAACACATAACAACACCAAATGGTATCCTAAGGGGTCATATGGTGTCCTAAGGTGTCATAGGACACCATACAACCCATAGCACCATATAGTCTCCAAAGCATATGGTGTCCTAAGGGGTCATACAACACCATATGACCCATTAGGACACAATAAGACCCCTGATGACACCTAATGGGTCATATAGTGTCCTAAGGGTTCATAGGACACCATATGACCCCTTAGAACCCTAAGGGGTCATATAATGTCCTAAGGGGTCATATGGTGTCCTAAGGGGTTATAGAACACCATATGACCCCTTAGGACACCATAAGACCCATAACGACACCATATAATGTCCTAAGGGGTCATATGGTGTCCTAAAGGGTCATGGGACACCATATGACCTCTTAGGACATAGTATGAGCCCTAACAAAACCTAATGGATCATATGGTGTCTAAGGGCTCATACGATGTCTTGTGACCCCTTAAGACACAGTATGACCCCTTAGCACACCATACAACCCCCAACGACACCATATGACCCATTTGGACACAGTATGACCCCTAACAATACCTAAGGGGTCATATGGTGTCCTAAGGGGTCATAGGATACCATATGACCCCTTAACACACCATACGAACCCTAATGACACCATATGGTGTCTAAAAGGCTCATAGAAAACCATATGACCCCTTAGAACACGATAAGACTTATAACAACATCATATGGTATCCTAAGGTGTCATATGGTGTCCTAAAGGTTTATGAGACACCATATGACCCTTTAGGACACCATATTCTCTCTCACATTATTTCTTTCCCTCAGTTACCCTCGATCACCTCTCTCCTCCTATGGGTTTATAGATACTTCCCTCTCCCCCTCTACCCACCCCCTAATTACTCTTTATGTCTCTCTTCACCTCTGTCCCCATCTCTCCTCTCTTTATTGATACTTTCCCCTCTCCCCCTCTCCTCCTACCCCCTAATAATCTCAAACTCTCCCTCTCATTCTCTCTTCACCCTAATCACCCCCTCCCTCTCTCTCTTCGCCTTCTACCTAATTAACTATAGCTCTCTCTCTCACACTCTCTCTTCCCCCTAATTAATCTCTCCTTCTCACCTCTCTCCCCCTCTCCTTTTTTTAATACTTCCCTACGCCTCTCCTTGTCCCCTCTGAATTTTGTTGCTAGAGATGAGAAGGAAATGCAAAGAGACTAGTCTAGATGTTAGGTAAGAGAGAGTGACATAGAGGAGGAAATTATGAAGAGGCATAAATATAAGCACCTTGTAGAGCTTGAGAGATTTAATGAGGTATTCATTGATAGTTAGAGATATAGGTCTAGAGAGAGATGTATAAATATGGACAAAAGAGAGGGAGGAAGAAACAAATAGGTGGAGTGATAGGTTTAGGAGAGAGGTGGAGAAAGGAACAAACATAGATAACATGGTTTATCAAAATTTATCGAACTCAATAAAATTCATAAATTTTCTATTATTAATTAATTACTTATTTAGTTTATTTTGAGATGATTGTTACAAAAATTCATGCAATAGGGAAATCATATGAAAAAGTCACGAGTTTTTTATGTTTTAAAAATGAAGGATGAATTTAAATGAATTATAATTATTTTTTAAAACAAATAATTTAAAATCTACCTATTCTATATCATAGATCTCTTAATTACCTTTCCAACGCCTGTAAAAAAATCAAAATTTCGAAATAAAATGCAAAAGTTATGCCCAATTTACTAAAATAATTTTTTTTATTTTTTCAAAAATCGGATATCCGATTTTAAAACATAAATTTCTCCCTCTATATTTTTGTTCAGGTTTGCTTTGGGATTTGGCTTGGAAGTGACAAGCTTGGAAAGTCAACTGAAAAAACATGTTTTTCAGTATTCGTTGATTTTCCAGACTTTACACTAGTGGCTGACGACTTTTTTTTATAGCCAAAATTGATAAAACGAAAAGGGTTTTGTAAGGACGTTCTCAAATTTCCAACAATATAAGGCTTGTCTTATTTCGACTTTAATAAATAATTATTATTTATTTTTTAATTGAAATCTGACAAAAGTCCTGATTGATAGACTGATTGAAAAATACTCATAACTTTCAAACCACATAACATTTTTTGAATTTGAAACATGCGTCACATCCTATGCTTCATCTACTATAGGGAAAAAATTTTAAAAAAGAAAGAATTTCATAAGGTTTTGACCAAGTTAAGGTGGTCAGACGTAGGAGTTTCTAAATTTCTGAAAAGTTGTAGTAAAAAATTCATAAATAATTATTTACTTTATAAAAAATTATTAAAAAATATGTGTCACATTTGGACATGAGTCTAATACTTATATTATAAATCTTATAAAAAAATATTATGATTTAATTGTGATTAGGGTGGTCAGACATACATCTACTTCTTATCTTTTTCCTGAAATTTTTGTCCCACTGCATTGAAATTTAAAATTTTCATCAAATAGGATTTTTTTTTTCAAAAAACAACTAGTAGCTTAGAAACTACATTCAATTTTCTATAAATTCTCTTCTTACATATTTTAAAAATAATGTTCATAACTTATTCAATTTTTCATGTCAAGTTGCATAACTCTGATTTTTTGAAATTTCATTGCCACTTAAGGACCTGTTTTGGCACACCATGATCCTGCACATACCGAGGGTAATATTCTTTTCTTTTAAAGTCTTTACATTCTTTTGTGTGACAAAGAATCTTTATAACACATATGTTATGGTTACAAACATTCAATATTGAATGGATGGATATTTTTTACTTGAAGTTGATGCATTCATATTAATATTTGAAACATTTAGATACACTTGATAACATGATCGATATATAATTTTTTAATATATGATATATATTCTGTTATGAAAAATCACATCTTACTTTTAATAACTATGTGGCACAACTAATATGAAACGTAAGCTTATGTACTCTTTAATGAATACAATTTTCTTTTCATATTAAATTTGAATATTTTCTATCTTATGTATATTTTTCTATCTCATATTAATAATGAATCCCATAATATCATCTAAAATCTAATATAAAACAAAACACATAATTAATCTAAAAAATAATATATTATTTAAAAGTTATATATAATTAAAAATACAATTTATATCCTATCATAAGATATTAATTTTTTAAACGAAATCTAACTTCGTCCGATTTCAAAAATAGATTATGATTTAGTACCTAACCTTGAGGCCCATGCCTGTTTTAAATATTACAATCTCCATGAGGGAAATTACTTACCAAATTGTCATTGGACAGGTGCCCGCACAACATAGTACAGGTTAATAATACAGATGAGATTTTCAAGTAATGAGAGAGAACTCAATCATTCAATCACTAAATTACTTACGATTAACATCGCTTTCATATCAGTTACTCTGAAATTTGTACCTCAACGTTAATTCTCACTGCTCCAGAGCTTTTTCAATTAAACTTAGGTATTCCGTATGTGCATGCGTAGAAGCTCAGGCAGGCAGTCCTAGGGATTTTCTCTGGATTTGGCCAACAAATAAACTACTTCACAATTTGACACGCGCGTTAACTCTTGTTAAAGAATCTGTCGCTTATCATGAAATTTCGTGTTCTTTTTAGCGTTTAGATATATTTAATTAGTTTACATATAATTTTTTATATATAAAATAGATTGAGAGATACCCTTCTAAAAATAGATGTTTCGAGACTGATATCTCTTCATTACGTATCACAGCTGGTTATAACTAAAAAGAATAAGAAATGAATATGAGATGACAATGAATACAATGTAAGAATTGCACTGTCCTCATTCATGTTACGTGAGATGATTCAAATTCTGTGAACATGTCAAATTTTATCCTACAATATTATTTTTATGAACATGTCAAATTTTATATTCTAATGTATGTGCTTTGGTTGTATAGATATCTCTTGGCATAACGTTACTTATAGCTATTATTCCAGATTCTGTGTGCAAGGGTAAAGTGCTCATTGATAACAAAAGAAATTTCAGAATTGATCCAATACTTCTGCACAATTGATCCAATACTTTTGTACAAATGGGCTCATAATCATGTGCTATTAGTGCTAATAAAGTTGTACAATTGATCTAATTACTAAATTTTTTCTTCCAAAACATGGGTGGGGATTGGTCCACTAAATGATTTTTTAGTGACCTTCTAATTAATGAAATCCAATGAATGACAATTGAAACATGAGAAATGACTTGATTCTCTTCCCTGAAATCAATACATAAAAGACATCCTTGTTCAACGAACTAAAACTTAATATAAATAAACATGAGTATACTGTTTTCACCATTAAAATATCATATTTAAAATAATAACATAGCGTTGAAATATATTAAATTAGCATTAAAGTTTTATTTTTGTCGTGTCTTGTAAGGATCGCCGAGTGGTCTAAGGCGCCAGACTCAAGTTCTGGTTCTCTAGCGAGGGCGTGGGTTCAAACCCACTTCTGACATTTGTTTCTTTTAAGTTAAGTAATTTAAATAATAAACGTAATATTCAAGGGCATTTTATTTAATGGTATGGTTATGGCTTACTTTACAGACAACGTCAGTGATGCATAATCCAAAATTGATATCTGCTTGCTGAGAGTGGTTTTCTGTTCTTGATAGGCGCCTGGGTTTCTTCTGCATTCAGCCACGATTGATTTTCATGCCTTTTGTTTTAACAATTCCAAATTTTAAACAGAAAAATAAACGTAAATCCGACCTTAGCTCAGTTGGTAGAGCGGAGGACTGTAGTGGGAAGCAAATTCTCTAAGAAATCCTTAGGTCGCTGGTTCGATTCCGGCAGGTCGGATCGCGTGTTTTCCCTTTTGGGAAATTACCTCATTCATCATTACAGCTGAAGGATATGAGTTCTACTTGAGTCTTCTTGAGTCTTCTAGATTTCCATGACTGATTTACTAAAATATTTATTTGTAAAAGGAAAATAAAGCTTAAAGGGAAGTAGAATGAGCTTGTAAAGCTTCAGAAGCGTAATGCGTGTAAGCTCCTTTTTTTTCTGAGTGGAATCAGTGACAATAAGCTCCGAAAGCAAGCAATTGAGATTGGTTTCTAGATAATACAGTCCAGTTAGATAGTCAAATTTTTGATAAAATATTGATTTGACAATGGTAATTGTATAATTTTGAATAAAAGTAATATTGAATTAGTAAGGATGGTTTAAGGTTTGTCTTAATGTGAATGTTGAGTATTATAATGGTATGGAATATGGTATCAAATCTTGATGATGGTAAATAATTAAGAGTGTGATCATTTGGAATAGAACCATGCACAAGATCAAGTTCATGTTGTTGAAAATTCATAGTCAATAAAAATATGCTTTTAAATATTATAGAAGATGAAGATGTATGTCTAGAAGATATCTATAACGAAAAATAGATATTGATAGGAAGCATAGTTGAGACTTACTAGGATAAAGGTAAAGATTAGTTGAAATCACTGATTATAATCAAGTTATGAGATTATTTAATAGTGATTAAGAAAAGAGATATTGAGGGAAAATATAGAAAAATTGAAGTATGCAAGTTGAACCTATAATTGACATATAAGAATGTTTTAATGTGTTGCTTTCATTCTAAATTAATTTCTATTTATATAATTTCATGTTTTTGAATGAACTAAGGTGACAATTTTAAATACAATCCCTAAAGACATAATTTGAAACCTTTTCCATGATAACTAATGGGGAAGGATCAACTTTTTGAAGACATGGTATTGAAAATAGTTAAAATTAGATTTTAAAATATAGAAGCAAGGACATAATCAAAATTTAGTCTAGGTGATAGAACTATGAGTTTTATATAGTCTAGGATGGCAACACTTTACATAATGGACATGTAATGTTATAAAATAAGTGATATAAGGTGACAATATATATATATATATATATATATATATATATATATATATATATATATATATATATATATATATATATATATATATATATATATATATATATATATATATATATATATATTTTAAAGATCATAGACTGCACTAGAAGAAATTATATTAGTAAGAATGTGCATTAAAAAAATCAACAAAAGTGATGTAAAACAAGTATGAAAATGTCTAAGGATTTTCAATTTTCTAAAAACAATTTATACCTAAAAATATCATTTATATTAATTATATTATTTTTACAAAAAATTAAGAATTTAATATAAATTTAATTGAAAATTTAATAAAATTAATACAAACAAATACAATATAAAAAAATTAAATTAAAATTATGATATTTTTTTAAAAAATATTATATAACATTAGTTTATCCATATTGACATAATGCAATTGATATTTAAATAATAAATTCAATACATTGAAACTTAAAATTTATTTTTTATATTTTATGTACTTAGAACTTTTTGAAATTTTATGTAGATACGACTAATAGGAGTAGATATACTCTTTAGTGATTAAGATTTGCATTAATACATTTAAATGAAAGCAAAAATAACATCCATATGCTTAAGGGAGATAGTTTTTATCCATTGGAATAAAGTTTCATTATATAGTTGATATCCATCAATTGTACAATCTATTGAGAAATTTTATACATCATTATTAGGTAGTGTTAAAGATAGCACAATATATCTTAAAAATAATAAGATATTTATCTAAATTTATTTTATGATTACCTCTAGATTTTCTATAGGTCAAGTAATGCTAGGGCCTAATTGTGACAAAATATGGCTCTGCGTGCGAAAAATCGATGCAAAGCATCGACAACCATTTTCGAGCATTCAATACTACCGTGAGGTATTCATTGGGGCTGCGCAAATTGCTTCTCTATTTTGGCAAATAACTCTCGAGCTGAGGATCTTGGTATGACTATATCACGAACCCACGAACAAGAGGCCTTCTTTGCAAAAACAAAATATGCTATGATTGAAACGGTTAGGGCTCCCCCTCTTCCCTGCGAGGGTTGGGATTGGGACTGGCAGATGGTGAGTTGTAGAAATAAACGGGTATTAGGGCAACCAAATTGCCACAACCAAAATTCCAATCATTGTTGGGAGGAAGGTTCTGTAAAACCTAACCATCCAAAAAGCTCCAGAGCCCGAAATATTTTCCCTACACGAAATTCCTTGGAAAAATTAACAAAGGGTAAGGAAACCCTAGGTTGTCATTCTATCATGAATCACCAAGATACAAAGGACGTTAAGCATCCTAAGACAGACTCACCTTCGAATCCTCCAGCTTCTTCAAGAGGGTCAGTCATTGAAATCGATACCCAAACTCAGGCCAGGTATCAAATGCATTGCAATGAGCGCATGATCTTTGCTCAATTGAAAGGTTGGGGGATCCCATTAGAGAAAATCGCTAACTGGTTGTCTTCTTCTCTCAATAACTAGGTAAAAATCGACTTCCTTCTTGATAATTTCCTTTCTATTGAATGCGGTAATCAAGGTTTGAGAAATAGATTGCTGAATGAGGTCATATTAACATACAAGGGTTTCGGGTTTGAATGTTGGGAATGGCAACCCCTCTTTCTCCCATCTCGATTAAATTAATGCATGGTTAATAGAGAAATTTCACTTGAAAAATTATTAGTAGAATTGCGAAATAATGATTTTTTAAGTATTTTAGGAAATAAAATCGGTAAATTCGTAGAAGTTAAAAAATCAGCCCGCAACTTTTTTAATCAGATTCTTATCGTTAACATGAATATCAACATTAAAACTTTAGAGCCCATTATGCTGAAATGCGATAATTATAGTCTAATCCTAGAGTTACCCTTTTATAATGGCCCCTTCGAAGACAATATCCCAAGGAAAATCTCTTCTGATATGCCTCACCCTGGATCATTTCTCAAGTGTGAGGGCACCTCACTCAGATTTTTGGTAGGATGGGGTTTTACTATAGAAGGCTTTGAGGCTAAAAACCCTAAACATCACACCTCTGATCCTTTAGAGAACCGATGTCCTCAATCCTATCCCAATAGCTCCCTTGTCAAGACCCCTCGCTCCCTTCTTCCCCCATTGCCAGCTATAAATCCACCTATAGCTAATTCAATGATCAGGGATCTAGACCTGGAAGATGGCGAAAATAGTGAGTTGCCCCCTCAGATGGATCAGTTAGGACTAGTTAAAAATACATCTTCGGGTTTTCACATTCCACCAAAGATGTTGAGTCCCTCAAGGTCTCCCCCAATAGTGAAACTTACCTCCTCTGAGAAACCAGTGGAGAAGGATAGTTGCTCCCTGTTATTGGGAATGGCTTCCAAGCAGGTTCAACCAACCTCTCAAGTCTCAAGTGAAGAGGCCTTTGAGGTGGCAAAGGATTGCCCCACACCCCTGAAGAATGATTCTGAAACAATTGTAGAATCTGAGAATGATCGAGTAGCTAAGGAAATTAACATCATTGCCAATTTTGTAGGGGAAGAAGTAGTAAACGACCTAATGGAACAATTTGTAGATGAGGTCTATGATGCTGAGGAATTGGAAAGACAAAGGGAATTCTATGTTAAAAATCTAGTGGAAAATGCTAGAGTCGACTTAGAAACAGAAGAACTCTTTATAGCACTAGACAATTTAGAAAACGATAATCCAAACACTCTAGGCATTCACATCTCTAAAGAGAGTAAGGTCTCTCCTGACTGTGCTAAGATCTTTAAGAGAAGAGGTAGAAGATCCCTTTCTGCACTAAGAGCTAAGGATGGGGAAGCGAGGGGTCAGCCTAAAATTTCATCTCTTTTTAATGCAGGGGAGGGGAAGTTCCTCCTCACAGAGCCATGAAAATCATAACATGAAATGTTAGGGGTCTGAATGCCCCTAACAAACAACGCATCTTAAGGCACTACATCTCTGATTAAAAACCAGACATAATTTTAATCCAAGAAACTAAAATGAACTCCTCTGAGATCGTCCTTTTTGAGAAAAAACCAGGCTTCCGACAGCTGAAGCATTCCCCTGCTATGGGGGCCTTAGGAGGTTTAGCAATCATCTGGGACTCTAGATTTATCTCATTTTCACCACTAGAGATTAAGAAAAATTGGATAGGAGGAGCAGTAGCAAGTTATAAAAACAAGCTAAGATTTAATTTTATCAACGTTTACAGTCCTATCTAGAATAGGGATAAGGCTTGGGTGTGGATGGAACTTGAGGATTTCCTCAAAAGCCACCCGAACGAAGTATGTATCATTGGTGGAGACTTCAATGCCATCACTAAGGTAGAAGACAAAAGAGGAGGCAGTAGCAAACTCCCTCCAATGGCTGTTGATTTCAATCACTAGATCAATAGGAATTCCTTGTTGGAAATCCAGACGACAGAGAATGCCTTTACTTGGAATAATAGAAGGATAGGATTCTGTAACATTACAGAGAAATTAGATAGGTTTTTCATCCATTGGGGGCTCTCGGAGCTTAATTACACCATGGAAGCAGAGCCTCTCCCTTTATCAGGCTCTGACCACTTTCCACTTCAACTAAACTTATTGTCAGACCACTCCCCTAGAAATTGCCCCTTCAAATTTGAGAGCATGTGGTTCAGAGATGATAACATTATAAACCTAATTGAAAAATGGTGGAGAGGCTCTGTGTTCTTAGGATCGAAGATGTTTATTGTTGCAAACAAGTTAAAGCTTATCAAAAGGAAGCTCTTGGAGTGGAATAGGATAAATTTTGGTAATATTTTTGATAAGTTAATAGAAAATGATCTTAAGGATGTTAACACAAAATTTTTGGAGAGGGAGATGGATGAACATCTCTTCCTTAAGGAAAAATCACTACTCTTTGAGTATGAAAAGATTCTGTCAAATGAAGAGATCTTCTGGAGACAAAAATCTAGGGAGACTTGGTTGAGTGATGGGGACCGTAATACCAATTTTTTCCACAACAGTACCAAGCAGAGGAGATGGGTTAATCAAATTTCTAGTATAAATAATTGCCAAGGCTCCATCCTATCTGAACTGGATGATGTTGCCTCTGAGACAGTAAAGTTCTTTGATAATATCCTAAACAATACTCAGGGCTCCAGCCTAAGAGGCCAACTCAATATTATCAAGAATCTTCCAAAACTCATTAATGATGACCACAATAAGTGCCTGTTAATCAAATTCTCTAAGGAGGAGGTTAAATCCGTCCTTATGAAGATGAATCCAGATAAGGCTCCAAGCCCGGATGGTTTCCCCACTGGCTTTTTTCAAAAATGTTGGGGTTTAATGGGGACAGAGATCACAGAAGCCTTAGAGGGTGTTAGGAACTCAGGGAAGATTCTCAAGGAGATCAATAATACCTTCCTAGCTCTAATCCCCAAAAAAGAGAAACAAGATAGCTTCAATGACTTCAGACCTATAGCCCTATGCAACACCCTTTGTAAACTCCTAACCAAAACTTTAGCAGCCAGACTTCAGAATCTTCTCCCCATCATCATCAGCGAAGAACAAACTGGTTTTGTAGCGAATAGATCAATTTATGATGAGGTAATAATAGCCCAAGAAGCTATTCACTCGGTCCAGCTCAATAATGCCCTAAGCATGCTAGTCAAATTGGATATAAGTAAAGCTTATGACAAAGTTGATTGGTGCTTCTTATGTAAATGCTTGGAGGCATTCGGTTTTTCCAAATCCTAGATCAACCTAATTTTTGAATGTATCTCCACCCCTAAATTCTTTGTTATGGTTAATGGTTCTCTGGAAGGTTTCTTTATCAGGTTGAGAGGGCTTAGACAAGGCGATCCTATGTCCCCCTTCATCTTCATCATCATGGCAGAAGCCCTAGGGAGGTCCATCTCTAAGGCTAAAGAGGAGGGAGGGATCCAAGGAATCCCTATCACTAGTGGCGTCCCCTCCTTTACCCACCAGCAATTTGTTGCTGATACAATGCTTTTTGGTCAAGGAAGAACCGAGGAGGCGAGCGCCTTCAAAGGCATCCTCAATTCCTATATGTTAGCTTCGGGTCAAGAGGTCAATCTGGAAAAGTCAGCAATTTTTATGTTCAACATACACCCCTCATTAGGGGAGGAGATCTGCAAAGTCTTGGAGATCAATCAGGGGACCCTCCCTTGCAAATATCTAGGCATTCCCCTTGATAAGGGAAGGAGATCTTCAAAATTGTGGGACAACTTGGTGGATAAAATCAAGTCTAGGATTAATACCTGGAAAGGAAGATGGTTGTCATCTGCAGGTAGGGCAACCTTGGTCATATCAATGTTGTCAGCTATGCCCATTTACCAGCTCTCTTGTCAACATCTATCTTCTAACAAACAGGTTGAACTCAACAAGCATCTTAGAACATTTTTTTGGCAAGGTGCCAATGAAGATTGAAAAATATCACTCATGTCTTGGGACAAGATATGCAAACCCAAAGAAGAAGGAGGGGCTGGCATTAAAAACCTTCATGATCAGGGAAGAGCCTTGGGTGCCAAGTTGGTCTAGAGAATGTTCAGAAACCCCCACCTCAAATGGGCAAGGTTGTTGCACCATAAATACCTTAATGGAGGCAATCCTACCCAAATATTAAGAGAAATCAACCCTCCCAGAGGTTCTTGCTTATGGAATTTCTTGCTAGATTGTAGGAGTATTATTTAAGACAAACTTACTTGGAACCTAGGGTTTGGGGATAAAGCCCTTTTTTGGTCTGATTCATGGAGTGGGTATAAGGCAATTGAGAATATTTATGACTTTGGTGCCACCCGTAACCTCCTTGAATCACATAGACGACCCCTGTTAAAAAACTATATCTCTCCTTCACCGGAAGGGGCTGGATGGCAGTGGATCGAGAGGGATAATGAGGATATTCTGTCAGGGGATAAAAGTAAACTCATGGAAATTCTCAGGTCAAGGAACATAGCCTTTGGCCATCATAAGGATAAGCTTGTATGGGATGGCTCCTTAAGTGGGGAATATAACTCCAAGGATGGGTACTCTCATATATCCAAAGCTTATATAAGACCTAAGTCTGAGCTTCCCTTGAAACACTGCTGGGATAGATACTACTTGCTTAAGGCTGTTATCTTCTCCTGGCTTGTGATTCAGAACAAGCTCTTAACTGCGGACAAATTTAGGAGAATGGGGTATGAGGGTCCCAACAGATGTCCTCTATGTGAGGCGACTGAAGAAGACACCAACCATCTCCTCCTTAATTGTCCCTTTGCTTAACAATGCTGGGTCTGATTTACCAAGAAACTTGAGTGGTCTGCTACCTTCCCCCACACCATCTCTGGGATGCTCAAAGCTTGGCCTCTCCATAGGTGAGGTTGTCTCTTTGAAGGATTATGGTTATCTCTCCCATCTTCCATAATGTGGGAGTTGTGGAAGGAAAGAAATAGACGTCTCTTTAGAAAAGAAAAACTTGAGGTTCACAGAATCATCAATAGAATTGAATCTTCTACCACTGAGCTCATGAACAACCGGATTTCTTCTGGCATAAAAAAGAATGCCTTAGTAACCTACTGGGATGAAAAGATGAAAAAACATTGGGATGGCTTATCTTTTCCTCCCTTTGTAGGGGATGGACCTATTGAAAGTCTCCGATCAAGAGCTGAATGCAGATGGCAGCCCCCAGGTGAAGGATGGGTGAAGTTAAACTTTGATAGGGCATCCCATGGCAATCTGGGACAAGCAGGTATAGGATGCTCTGTTCATAATTGGGAAAGCAAAGAAATCGCTATCCTAACTTCCCCTGTAGGCATCAAAACCAACAATTGGCCGGCATTGATGGCCCTGGTGGAGGGATTGCACCTGTGTAGGAAATTAGGAGTTAAAAATTTGGATATTGAAGGGGATTCGGCTATAATTGTCAATGCTCTTAGGAAAGGTAGCATGCCCAACTTGAGACTAAACACTTTGTTGTCAAAGGCTATTGACTTATGCAAAGGTTTTGATAGGTTCACAATCAATCATATATATAGGGAAGGTAACAAAAGAGCGGATGAGTTGGGCAACATGGGAGTGGATGGCATCAGACTCTTCTCTGAACCCACCTAAGGCCACTTCTCCTATTATGTTACCCTGATTATTTTCACTCAGAGTTCGCTAGCATGTCTCTCCCTTTATCAATTAACTTTAAATCCCAGTCCCACCTTAATTTTCCCCCCAACAAGACCCTTTCATGGTCTTTTGTATATATATATTTAGACTCATATATATATATATATATATATATATATATATATAGACTCAGACTCATATATATACATCTACAGACATATATTTATGTATATATGTAAATTCTTTTGAGATATATATACATATACAAATATATTTATATATGGATACATATATATACATAGTATATTCTCCCATACTCTCATTCTCACTTATATAGACATTCCATCCTTTAAGCTGGGTTAGAGGCCCAATTTGAAATATATTCGCTTATATATATTTGTGTATTTATATATATATTAACCTGAAATATATATATACAAACATATACAGTTTTATATATGTATTTACACACACACACACACACACACACATACTCATCCTCTTTCAGTTCTGGGTTTTATAGAATTAACTCTGAATATATAGGCATTTACATACTCAGGTATAACTATAGGATTAACTTTGAATATCTTTGCATATATCTATACATATACATATATATATGTATATATATATCCATATACACACACACACACATATATATATATAGGTTTATTGAGTGGCTTAATTATGAAATTTTAGAATGTATATTTCCATATATTTATATATATAAATATACTCAGAGGTATATATATCTTTATATATATATATATGTATGTATGTATATATGTACATATATATGTACATATATACATATATATACATATATATGTACATATATACATACATATATATACATATATATGTACATATATACATACATATATATATGTACATACACACACACACACACACACATATAGGTTATTGAGGGGACTTATTATGAAATTTTCATACGTATATATTCATGTATTTATATATATAAATATACCCAAAGGTATATGTGTATATATATATATCTGTGTGTGTGTGTGTGTGTGTGTGTGTGTGTGTGTGTGTGTGTGTGTGTGTGTGTGTGTGTGTGTGTGTAGGTCTCATTTATTCTTTTTTCATGAGAATTCCCGAATTCAACCATTCTCCGACCAAGCCTTATATAGTTGTGTTGCATTGAAAGGATAAGTTTTAAGACTAGTAGGAGGCAATACCATACAAGAATAGGCATGGGTATATAAACGTGCCTGCATATCTCGCAACTTAGATATATGTAGTCATGGATATATAGGTGTTACTATTCATGTAGATACTTCTTTCTACTAGGATTAAAACTTACCTAGCTATCCTCTCCATTTTCCTAAAGATCCTCTATATTTAGCCAGTCACAGCAGACATATGAAATGTCCTTGGTCGGACATCAGATGTCAGCTCTCCTCCTCAATCAAATCTTCATGATGGCTCCTTTGCAAAGCTGAGGTGATGCTCCCTCAGTGATTTGAAAGGTGAACTACCCTTAGCTTGATGGCCAAAGGTAGTGGTAATTATGACCATGATCCTCGGAGATCGCATTCCCTGCATCGTGACCCTTCGATCTTCAACTAGCTTAGCTACGAGCATTATGAAGCATTAAAAGTGTAAGCTCTATTTAGAATGCCAAGATGGTCTTCCTTGTCATTTCTCAGTTGAGATGCGATGGATACCCCCCTCAGGCTTCTAGGGATGAAACATCAGATGGCCTTTGTGGGTGAGATCTAGGAAGAAAGAATGAAGGGCATTCTTGCCCAACAGAACCCTTTGATCTCAAGAGTTGTAATGAAATTTCTAGGGAATGACTTCATCATGAATGAGGACCGGACTAGAGCAAACCCTGACATTGCAGCAATGTTTCTAGCCATTGCTATGCATTTTGAGAAAGATAGGGATATTGTGAAGCTATGCAAGAAGGTCTTCATAAAAGACATCATGGGTGAATTAGAAAGGGTGGTGATCAACATAGATGAGGAACTTATGGATCCTAAACCTTAGGATTATGATATTCTTATTAGAATGAACAACCCAGTTCCCCGTTACCCCATCCTGTTGATCGAGGACCCCGTGGCCTTTGAAGCCTACTACCCTATCATAAGCAGAAACTTCCTCTTCCTCTCATGGATTCTACAAGTCAAAAAACCTCCTCGAGAGAAATGGCTAATTAACTATCTTTAGGTGGAGAATATCATGATTATCCTGGATAATGTGCCAATCCCTCGCTCCCTTGTTGGCCCTTCAACAACAAAGCCAGAAAGCTCCAGCTCTAGGCCTCCGCACAAGCCAGACAAGAAGGGCTGAAGCTCCTTCTGGAAGACAAGCATCCAGGCTTTTGCATTCCGGGTTCTTTATGTGTAGTTTGATCTTTTTTGGTGGTATGGCTTTGGTCTTCGATGAACTCCTTTTTATCCTAGCCTCCTTTCAGAAGTTTCAGGCTTTAATGACATGTGGATGTTTTAACTTAGCTTCGAGATCTTTGTTAAGATGTTTCATAAATATGTTTATGCTTTGCTACATCTTTTTCTCTGTGAATGATCAGTCTCAATTAGCTTCAGTCTTTATAGGCCTTTTATGGCCATAATATAGATTTATATATAATGAATATATATAGACATACATCTATATATCCATATTTATATATAGATATATGTATATATGTTCATATATATATATACATAAATTATAAATGTCTGCTTTTTTACTCAGACTTTTTAAGATAAATAGACTCAAATATATATATCAATATTCATCTCTCATTCAAATTCAGTTTCTTCCTAATTATCTCCAGAATAAGCTCATTAGGATTGGGGTCATTGTGATAATTTTTCATCTCACTTAAGCTTTCCCATGACACTCAATTAGGGCATGGAAGGCTCTTTGTTTGAACTAAAATCTATGATGGATGGCTCACCATGCTTTCTATGCATAATTATTTTATGGGAAATTGCTTCCTGGCTGTATATTGAGCTTTTCCATTAATCTACGATGGGTCTTGAGCATTGACCTCACATTATGTTTCTGGAGATTTTTTGGGGCTAATATCTTGAGTTTTGTATTAACAGGGTGACCATCCTGGCAGGTATGATCAATTGTGAAATTTAGATTTGAAGCTGATCTCTGTTCTTTTTTCTTTTTTCTAACATCTTGGTAAGAAATTTCATGAGTATTTGTGTAGCTTAGGGGATAGGGCCTGCTTTACCCTGTTATTTCAGGTAAAGACAGGGATGCCTCTTACAAGAAGAAGGGTCACCCCAAGAGATGGGTAGTTTGCTGCTCAAATTTACATGAAGGATTTTCACATGCCCTCTTCAAGACTATCCTAGATAGGGTACCATTGAGACCAAAATCATCTCCATTATTGTAACTTAAATCTTATATTTTTTTTCTGATCCTTAAGGGATTTGGGCTATACCGGAGGCTTTCTTTCCTCCATTCTTTCCTACCGGTGCCCACGCTGAATGGAGGTGTAAGTGTAACTATTTTTTAATTAATAAAATTCTTTGGCTTCAGCCTTTTATTGATAAAAAAAAAAGTAATGCTAGGGCCTACCATTTGACTAGTGTAATGAATATATTATAGTAGGTTTGATTTACTATCATCAGTAAGAAGTTTGTCACATGTGGTTTTAATTAGTTGAGATTGTATGATATTATTGTAAAGAATTATATGTAGTTTGCATTTAGAAAATAGTGTGCAATACATTTTTTCCTTTTATTAGACTAGAAAAATATATGACTTAACCACCTACTTGATCCAAACACAAGGGAACTTGTAGGTTTTAAGAAATTTTTGCTCCTATAGAGACATTTCATCAAGGATGTAAGGCTAATTATTTAGAATTCAAGGGATTATTTGTATTACAATATGACATTCAACATCCCTTTCATATTAGTTAAAGTATATTACACATATCAAAGCATGCACATTTTGTTATAGTAAGGATACATGTGTCTATTTATTTGGGTGTTGACACAACCATCACTTATGATGCATATTATACTATAAAATTTTACAATCCAATTAGTATGAGGTATCATATGTAATCACCACTTAATATTTCCATTTATGTTTTACTTAGATCAAGAATAAAGTAATATGTAATGAGAATTGTATACACCTCAAAATGGTCTAAAGATAATTAATTAAATAAGCAATTACTCAATTAATCTCCCTCCCCAATTTAATTGAATTCACTAAGCAATTTGATTAAATTTCTCTTTTCATCTACTTATTAATAAATCTAAGGATTTATTAAATAGGTTCATTTCACTCCTTTAATTAATTAATTCAAATTAATTAATTCCCCCCATCAAAATCATTTCTTCTAATCCCCTAATTAATTAAAACAAATCAAATCATGAATTGTTGAGATTAATTATCCTTTTCCTATTATTTGAATTTTTAAATTCAAATTCTCCTAACTTCTATCACTCCTAAACCTAACCATTCCTAAACCTAACCCATTCTACCTACCACCTTGTCCCCTTTCATCCAACATCTTCTAGAACCTTTGTGACACTTGTCACTAAGTGTTCCCTTTAATCCAACTCCCTTTGCCAAGCTCCTCCAATTTAACCATTGATATCTTCAAATCAATCTCAACCGTTGATTCATGCCAACTCACCCCTAGCCTTGGAAAATCCTATAAATAGACCTCATTTTGGAGCAATATTGGTCCCAAATTCATATCATTTTGATGATCCCATCTCATTCGTAGCTTAAGCATTGTTATTATAGGCATCTAGCTTATAGTTTATCAGTTTTAGCAATGTTATCATGCTCAATTTTAGCTTAAATCTTAGCTTAATCATGCTAGATCAATCATTCATATAGCTTAATCATGTTATTCTTGCTAGATCATGTATTTTTAGCATTCAAATCTTCCATCTAAGTGTAGTCAAGTCACTGGAATTTGCATACTAAGATCTGAGAGCAAAATTCATACTCGCATTTACTAGGAGGCAATAAATCGATTAGTTATGGTTTTGTCTTTCATTGTTTTAATTTACTAACCATTTCTTGTAATGATTTATTGAGTGCATTGTGTTTGCAGGTATAGGTACAATTCATAGAACACGACATTTTGGCACTCACCATGGGGCCGAAATCATCATTTTCAGCCTCCCAAGCTTCCTCAAACTTCATCTTTGCCAGATCAGAATCAGATTGTCGTACCAGTTGTCTTTTTGGCTTGTCCTAACTTCCTTTCAGTCTCGGATGACACCTCATCCTAACTCGTACGAGGTATAAATATGTGTTGTACGAGTTTTTAGATTGTAAATTCTTTACTCATTTTAGCTCATTCTTGTGTCGTATGAGTTAAATTTCACTGTCTTACGAGAGCTAATTCTGTGTCGTACAAATTTCGGGCTTCAAAATATTATGTCGTATGAGCTGGTTTTTGTCTCTGTGCGAAATCTAAATATTTTTCGTTCTGTCTAATAAATCATGTCGTACGAGTTTCTGCATCTGTGATTTTTTTGAAAAACTGCAAACTGGAATTTTCAAATTTGTCTATATGTTGGTAATCTGTGTTTTTGAAGGCTTTCTGGTCATTTTTAGCCCTTGAGAGTTTAGCCAAGCCATTTGAAAATTGCATCTAAAACTCTAGGAGACCTTTCCAATGAGGTAAACAGCTTGTAATTTCGAGTCTCGAGCAGCAAGTTATGCCTATTTGAAGTTAGGCTAAAATTTCATATAATTTTTCTAAAAATTTCATAGTTTGGATCACTAATGCTAATCTTGTTATGTCTATGAGATGTTTGCAGCCTAACTCTTTTCTTGCAGATACACTTGTCAAAGATACGCTTGTCAAAGACAAATTCAAAACACAATCATGACTACTAATGGATCTATTTTGCAGGTTGCCTAAGGATTCAACAAAAACTTTGTGTATTCTTTAAGATTTTTAGGCACACTTCAATTTGGGCTTAAAGAAATGAACTATCATGTCTTATGTGCTTGTGATGATAGGCGAGTATGCTCTCACCTTCCTTAGGTGATCAGAAAGCTTGACTCATATTTTTGCTTTCAATAGTGCATACCTTTAGCGGGCCTGTCATAGTGGGAAAAAGTAATCACCCTGTGAGAACGACCCAAGTGAGTACAGCTGGACCTAAGCATTCCAACTCACTATAATAAATAGGTCTTTGATGATTAAAGTCTCAAAGGATGGGATTATTTGAGTCTTCTCTTTGAGATCTCTCATATTTTGTAGGGCCTCACGGTCTCAATCACGTTTACATGACTACAACTTGTTTCGGTACCTTGTCGGGCTATAGGCCTCAATCATGCTTGCATGACTTCAAGGGGTAATTTCAAACGAAATTCCTGACTAAGAACTATAAAAATAGAAGCTACCCGATTCACCTCCGAAAGGGTGATAATCTTTGTGCAAGAGAGATAGTAACTCTCCCAAGACACTTGCCATATCGTGCCCCCATTAGCGTTTGGAGTCGGATAAAACGGCATTGAGAATCCATTGCATGAGACTTAGCGGCCATATTTTGATTAGCTATTGGGTGTGTACCTAAGTCAGCAAGCAAAGGTTTTCATTCTCAACCAACTTCCTTAGGGTTTAGCTTGATTGGAGTCATTTATCACATCATGTGTTTGTTGTGTATTCATCCCTAAAATTGAAAAATCAGACAATTAAAACTAAAAACCAAAGTAAAACATCAAAATTCAGTGGTCAAAACTCAAATAAGCAAGCACTTTTTATAACCACTCAAATACCTGTCGTACGAGTCAGGAGTCTCTGTTGTATTGCTTGATCTTCTGTCGTACGAGTCAAGGTTCTATGTCGTACAAAAAACTACTGTTCACATGAAGTCACTAGTTTGTCGTTCTATTTTGTATCTCTTGTCGTCCTAAGCTAAGTCTTATGTCATATGAAACTCTGCATCTATTAGTCCAGAGCTGTGTCCTACATGCCTGTTTTAGACTTATCATTTCTGCCTAATCAATTTGCAGTAAGCATAAACACCTGTTATCTGTCAATCTGTGCTTAAATTTTCTTCTTGGTTTTCTTGGTCAAGTTATCACTCGTCAAAATCAGACTCTAGAACATAAACACCTTAAGATTTTCAAAGTGCTTACCCCCAACAAGTTCAAGATCTAAACACCTCAAAGTGCATTACCACCCTCTTTGATAAACTGATCACTCAAACACAGTTTCTCATCAGGATCAATCATCCTTTATCATGAAACTGAAAAGTTTGGTCAGGATAACCTTGTCCCACATCGTAGGATAGATCGTTCCTATTGGACTTGGTTCTTAACAAATCACCACCATTGCACTCCTAAACCGAAGATTGAAAAACTTGCAAACCTTTAAACACTTGAATCCTCTTTTAGTGTCATATCACTCTATTGCCTTGAAATTGACTATTGATTACTTATCAAAACAACCTTTTGGACAATCGAACCCCTGAAACGAAAACAAAAACATTTGAAATAGCTAAAAATCATATCGACATGACATATCAAAGCAAAACACAAGAAGAAGACATAACAAACCAACATATCAGAGCAATCAAACAAGTTCAAAATCAAAATCAAACTATGTTTAAACATCACAAGGATTTAAATACATCTCAAAAGAAAGGTGGCTCTTTTATGCAACTCTTAAAGAGATCCCTCAAGGATTTGGCTAAAGAAGATCAAAATCGTGCACCCATGTCTAACAATGATCCATCCATCCATAAGCAAATTGACTCTTCGAAGGAATCTATTCCTACACCTCCTGAAAGCTTGCAAGAATCTTCCATAGAATCCTTGCCAAATAATGCATGCAAAGCTGAAGTTTCCCAAGGGATATCCATGATTGCCATCAAGCCTATTTCAGATGATCCTATTCAAAGCTCATCTCCTTCATATCCAAGCATTGATTCATTGCAAAATCCCCATAGTGCTTCCTTGCAAATTGAAGTCCTCATTCATAGAATGCTTGTTAAACGTGTCCTGATAGATGGGGGAGCTAGCTTGAACATTTTCTCTATGAATCTTGTCCGTGCTCTAGGATATTCAGAAGATGCAGTTGATCTCCAGAAAAGGATAAAAATCAAAACATCTGGTGAAGAAGAACATTACTCCAAAGGAATTGTGATACTACCAATCACAGTGGGACCCTTGCAAAAAGATACAACATGTCAAGTTTTAGATGTGGACCTACCATATAACATACTCTTGGGGAGATCATGGATTTAGGATATACAGGCTATACCATCAACATGTCATCAGTGCTTAAAATTTCCATACGATGGACAAGAAATCACAATATCAGCAGAATCAAATCCAGTGCAGAGTTGTAATAATCAGAAATCAGCTCAAGAGGTCATTGTTCCACATAACAGAGAGGTAGCATCTCCAAGCACACAATCCAAGGAACAATCATTTGAATCAATTTTGTCAAACATGGAAGAACAAATGCAGCTAAAAGATCAAGGAGCCAGAGAATATTTGCTATCATGGAAAAGCAAACAAGAGCAACTTGAAATTGAAATGGATGAAGAAGCAGATATAGAAGTCAATATAGTTCACACGTATGCAGAACAAACATTAGGAACTAGCCTACTTGAATCAGACTCATAGGCGACTGACATGGACTTAACCGAGGACGATCGGGATTTTCTTGTGCGAGGTCATTCTGACGAGAATACCGTTCTAGAAATCGAAATACATATTGAAAGCTCAGACATCTCTATCATGACCCCTAATATCATTGAAACATTTCAACCGGAAGATCCTTTATCCTTAAGCTATCCTGAACCTATGGACTGGGAAAATGAAGGACATACTGCTATTGATACCTTACCTAATGACCATGCCATATCCTTATATCTTGATGAAATCAAACCCGCAACAACTTTCATTAGGGATTCCACTAACATATCTTTCAGTCAAATGGATGTCAAATCTCCTAGTCGCAAAATTGAAAATAAAGAAAATAATATCAGGTCTAATGCTGAAAACCATTTACTGGCAACATTGGAATGGGAAAAAGTAAAAATAAAGGACGCATCTAATGGTGAAAACCTCCTTGAGGCACCAGAAGATGGAAGATTTGACACCTTACCTAAATGTTATGAAGAGAAGTTATCTATCCTAATGGAACCAGGAGAGGCAGTTATCATTGATACAACCGATCTACATCCAGCAACTTTTCTATCAGAACTAGCAAGGCAAAAATATTTTGAACTATTCAAAAGATGGCAAGTCAATTTTACCTGGTCATATATAGATGTTCCAGGGTTCGATCCATATCTTACAATAGATCACCCAAATATCAGTCCAGGAGCAGACATCAATAAAGGAACACAACATGGATCAAGAGCAAGCATCAATAAAGGAACACAATATAAATCAGAAGCAGGAATTCTATTTATCAAAATGATTGTAGAATAGAATATTAAACAACTTCAAGTCTTTGGAGACTCTCAGCTTGTCATTAATCAAATCAATGATGACTATCAAACAAAAGATGACAAACTCATGCCTTACAAAAAGATGGTGGATGATTTCAAGAAGTACTTTGTAGAAATAACTTTTGAACAAATTCCAAGAAATGATAACAAAGCAGTAGACGCCATGGCCACACTTGCTTCTCTATTTTAGACATAGGAAAATCAAGAACATTATGAATTCCTAGTTCAAGAGTTGTTTCATCCCACCTATAATTGTCTTGATTCCCAAACCATCTGTCAACTTATCGGATACGATTCCTCCCTCTATGGCCAAACTTACACATACCTGAAAGACAACACCCTACCTCCTGACTTATCAAAAAATCAAAAGAGAAATTTTATTCGCAAATCCTCCCATTATACTCTCGTCGCGGATACCCTATATAAACAAGGTCTAGACGGTACTCTCTTAAGATGTCTTGAATAAGAAGAATCTGAGAAGGCTTTACATGAAGTCCATAACGACATTTGTGGCACTCATTCAAGTGGTCTTACCCTTTCGAAGAAACTCATACGCTTGGGCTACTATTGGCCGACTATGGAACGAGATTCTTTTAAGATAACAAGAACATGCAAACAATGTCAAATCCATGGTAATTCAATTCATGCACCAGCACAAGAACTACATGCTTTGGCAACATCTTGGCCTTTTTGTCAATGGGGACTTGATCTAGTAGGAAAGATAAATCCTTCCTCATCTAATGGACACAAATTCATCCTGGTAGCTACTGAATATTTCACAAAATGGATTGAAGCGGTACCTCTCATCAATATCATAGAAAAACAAATTGCTGCATTTATCTTGAATTATATCATCTGTTGCTATGGAATACCAATGACCATTATCACTGATAATGGGCGACCATTCAAGAATCAAGATGTACAAGAGCTATGTGAGAAGTTCAAAATCCAACACAGCTTCTCCACACCATATTATCCACACGAAAATGGGTAGGCAGAAGCACCTAACAAAACTATCCTGAAAATTCTTAAAAAGACAGTGAATGATGCTAGGAAAGATTGGCATATCCAACTAAACCCTGCTCTATGGGCCTACCGCACTAGTATCTGCACATCGACAGGTGCCACACCTTTCTCTCTTGTATATGGATTAGAAGCCATATTGCCAATCGAAGTAGAGATACTCTCTCTACGTGTATCACTAAAAGGTCTCATCCCAGATGAAGAAAAAAGAGTATCTAGACTGCAAGAGTTAGAACTAATCCATGAACACAGACACAATGCCTTTGATCATCTAAAGGTATATCAACAAAGAATGTGTCGGAGCTATAATCATAAGGTCAAACCAAGAATCTTTCAAGTTGGAGAACTAGGCCTAAAGGAAAATCCATGCAACCAGGCAGATTGAGAAAAGAAAGGAAAGTTTGAACCAAACTGGTTAGGTCCATTTGTGGTCACAACAGTATTTGGATCAGGAGCATATCAACTATCAACACAAGATGGAGATTAGCTCGAGGAACCTATCAATAGCATGCACCTGAAAAAGTTCTATATTTGAAAAATCAGAAAAAATAAAAAATAGTGAAAAATCAAAAAAATCAAAAAGAGTGAAAAATCAGAAAAAATCAAAAACAGTGAAAACTTAGAAAAAGAAGAAGAAGAAGAAGAAGAAGAAGAAGAAGAAAAAAGTGAAAAATCAAAAAAATCAAAAAACAGGGAAAAATCTGAAAAATCCTAAAAAGTGAAAAAGTAGAAAATCTGAAAAAAAAAATCAAATATTAGAAAATGTGCAATAAAAACAGATGGTGAAAACCTAGCAAACAGGCGCTATCTGTCGGCTGGCTCTTCCATCTATTAGTTCATGCATTTTTGCGCTTGCATTCATTTTCCATCAGTGTTGACCATTATAAAGCCTTTATACATACGCAAGCATCCCAGGTGGCTTCTTACCATGGTTTGGATCATTGGATATATCATAATGACTTTGTTTCTAGGCTTGGGGCAAAAATCCTACACCTAGCTGGGGGCAAACTCTTGATCATTTTGAGCTTAATCAAACAAGTAGAACAAACAGTTAGACAACTCTTATCAAGCGAAAACTGAGACACATCCAACATTGAACACAAGATCAAACTATCAACTATCAAGCTATCACGAAATCAATCTAAGCACAACACACACTTTTCAGTGGATAATATCTTTTTGGCTAATGATTGTAACATGATTGTTCAACTTTTCTATATTGCTTTTCGCTATCATTATTTCTGAGTGACTCCAAGATATCTTTGACTAGAGGAACAAGGAAGAAACATGATATTTTTCTTGTCTACTGTCTGAAAATTAATCATTAATATGTGCAAATTTGTCTCGGGACATGATCATCAGAATATCATTAAAGACATTTCCAATTTGCGTATTGAAATGATTAATACTGCTTGTTTTATGCAAACAACACTCAGGTCATCTCAGTTCAATTATACCTTGATGCTTGTGTTAACTTGCTATATCAAAATCCAGGAAAGAATTGCTCAGGGCATCATGGTTTAATTATACCATCAATGTTTGCACTCACTTCCCACATTTGAAAAGCTCAATGATGACAAAAACACAAAATAATCTAGTGACTGGTCCGGTCGTAGCTTTGCATTCCATTGCATTTCATTTGCATTTTAGCTTGCATTTCATTCTTGCATGGATCCCAAAAGCTCCTTTTATCCAAGGTCAAATCTATCGCAAGAATCATCAAAGTATCATCACAGGTGTGTACATAATCAGAATGATGATTCATATTTCTCCGGATATTGTCAACTCAGCAAAAATCTTAGGCTATCTTCCTCAACAGAATCAACATCAGCATATCCAAAATTTTTTGCATCTTGATATCAACAAACTGTCAGTTCTTTATCTAATCAACCTTATCAAATCAAATCAATCAATCAACCTAATAAATCTATCACGTCTTATACAAGATGAATCCTTCCTGAAACTAGACGATCTGATTCTGATTCATGTCTTATACAGGATGAATCCTTCCTGAAACCAGACGATCTGATTCTGATTCATGTCTTATACAGGATGTATCCTTCTTGAAACCAAACGCTTTGATCATGTCTTATACAGGATGAATCCTTCCTGAAAGCAAACGCTTTGATCATCGTTGTCTTATACAGGATGAATCCTTCCTGAAACCAGACTGAATCTAATCAATCAAGATTTTTCAATCTTACCAATCTAGGCAATCAAGCTAATCAAAGAACTCGCACTTTCATCAAACAATAGTTGCAAAAATCAAATCAAATCTATCGGGATATCAATCTCGCAAAAACTCCAAAGATCAATTATCTCAATTGATCTCCCGAGGGGGCATCATCATACCAGGAATTTAGCAATCAAGAGCTGGGGCATCCTATCAAATCAATACCATCATCAAAATGAGATTATTCTTTGAATCAACGCGTCATCACACCTCGCTTCAAAGAGAGGCAAAATGTATACACCTGTGTATGGTGAAAATGGATAACAATAATAACAATATTGAAAGGCTAAATGAATTCAACCACCAAACCCTAGCCTAACAACAACAAAGATCCACCATAACATATGAAGATTACCTAAGACAATGCAAATCAAATGAAATCACAAAGATTATACCATCACATGTCCAATAGGGTTTTGATCTCCATTCTTCCTATCTCCATTGATCTTGCTTGATATATTTGCTCTCAGATTTTATATGCACAAGAGCTCAACAAAGAACGGAATGTGGTTGCAAGTAGGATCGTAGTGTAGTCGAGTCCTCCAAATTGTTGATTAGGCTGAGTGATTAGGGTTTGATAATGAAGAAGGCATCTCCTTAAATAGAAGACACAATATGAAATGGAGGGATAAGATTGAGAGGTGTAAAAAGGAGGTCGGCTATGATTAGAGGGTAGGTAAAAGAAATACCAAAATAATGAAAGAGGTAGGTAGTGTAGGAATTAAGAGATGAATGACATGTGTCATAGGTGGAAAAGGTTAATGAATTAATTAAATAAATAAAGATTTATTTAATTAATAGAAGAAGTAGGATAATTAAATAAATAAAAATATTTATTTAATTTAGGAAAAGGATAATTTAAATAAATAAATGTATTTATTTAAATGAGAAATAAGGCTAGAAGAGGATAAATGAATTAATTAAATAAATAAAGATTTATTTAATTAATAGAAGAATTAAGCTTAGATAATTAAATAAATAAAATATTTATTTAATTAGACATGACAATTTTAGGTGTCTACATTTTGCCCCTCTTTGAGACAATGCGGCTTGTCGCGTTGTTTCAAAGAAGATAAGATGAACTGATACAGAGTTGCCCTAGAATGGGAATGATATGCCCCCTCGAGAGATTGGATGAAAATGTCTGAAAAGATTGCAGACAATCTGTCGATAAGAAAGAAAGGCTAGAATGGACTGACTGGATAAGGTGACAAAGTCACGGGATAAAGAAGACTGACTCGGGAAATGAAAGCGAGGGCTAGGGGTAGTCTATAAGATAGACCACAGGGGAAATACATCCTCATTGTCATCTACACATCCACGAGAGCAGAGTGCAGAGCGAAAATAGAGCAGCAGCAGTAGCAGCGATGGCTTTGGTTCATAGATTTGACCGCGTTCGCCGATTCCAGAGGCCAGTAGAGGTAGGAGAGCCAGTGAGTACCACAAAACCTCCTCATACTTTGATGCATTTGTTGTTGTCATTAATGCATACTAGGTAATGTAATAAATGCATGTTTATGTCAGGAAAGCGTGTTTGCATTTGAAAAGTATGAATTTGCATCTTCTAGGTCAAATCGGCAGTTCTGTGATTAACATACGCTGTCGATTGGATAAGCTGCTGAGGGGATACACTCAAGCAGGTCCTCTAGGAAGACTAGGATAGATCAAGGCACTTTGTGATGAACAGTGAGTACCAAGATAAAGTACTTTGTGATGAACAGGGAGTACTAAAATATGAGCAGCACTTTGTGATGAACAGGGACTGCAAATGTGAGTAACACTTTGTGATGAACAGGGAGTGTCACACACGTAGTACTTTGTGATGAACAGGGAGTACCACTAGGATAATCAACAACACTTTGTGATGAACAGTGAGTGTCACTAGGGTAGATAGCCATATGCATTTAGATAGCGAGTAGCATTTTGTGATAAACAGTGAATGCCACTATAACTGACATGATTGAGTTGCTTGACTGCAGGAGTATTTGCCGATGCTAGAGTCAGGGGAGAGATTATCATCGACACAGAGATTGCGACCTGAGTTGTCACTCGAGGATAGAGCTGCCATCGAGGAGATGGGTTTGAGACATGTGCTATATGTGACTGAGTTTCGGGCAAACATGGGTTTGCTGACTGCGCTGGCTGAAAGATGGCACTCTGAGACGTGCACGTTTCATTTGTCGATGGGTGAGATGATAGTCACCCTAGAGGATGTATACAGGATTCTGCGGATACCGATTGATGGAGAGTTGATTCCATATGATCGAGACGGAGACAGGGAGGCATTGAGACGGGTGTTCTAGGATCCAAGATTGGAGATGAGGGCAAGACATGTGGCATGGGATACCATGACATGGATAGGATTAGCACTACCAATAGTGTTGGCAGGAGTGATCAGTGAGTTCCTTTGTATCAGTTTTGTACCATTTTGTATAATGATGTAGACACCTGCGGGTGATTGTAGCCATATGATTTTGACATCATTGTATCATGACACTTTATATATATATGAGATGATTCATCTTTATGGTAGCTATATGCATGTGTACCTATGTGATGAGATGTTCTTATGTGATGCTTATGATATGGATGCAAATATGTATATGATGCAATGCAATATTTTTTTTTTGTTCTTTTATGTTTTATATGTGTATGCATGATGCAAATGTGAATGTATGTAATGCAGATGAATATGATAATGCAAATGTAAATTGTGCTAACAGGTGTTGTGTGCAGGATGTGATGCAGTTGTGATATCTATATGTAAGTATGAAATACTTATATGTGGTAATGTAGGTGCAGCTACATGAAATGTAAATGTTTTTGGTGTGTCATTATACTCAGTCATGTGATAGCAGGCTACACGGACTCGAGAAGGATGATGGAAGTCAATCAAGAAAGGGAGATGAAAGATAGAAGATATGAAAGTGAAAGAGCTTCTTGTGCATTATCATCATTGAGCTTTATTATGGCAAAATAGGTTATGACAATCGAGGCATATGTTCGACCCAGAAAGTCATTGTACCTGTTTGCATGGAGATAAGACAGTCACAAACAAGGAATGCCCCAGTTCACACTAGACTCACAGTGTCCTCATATCCCTGGACAAGTCATAGCATTACTAAGAGACAATCCACAGACAGAAAATACAAATAGGTGACAATACCCCATCCTCGCCTTTCTAGTCAAAGACAACCTGGAGATAGAATCTCTAGTCAAAGACATCCTGGAAAAGCTAAAAGACATGTCACCAAAAGATAAAATCAAAAGAAAACCAAGACTCGATACCAACATCCACTGTAGTCCTCAAGTTTAGTGTCTCTTGTCACTTGTATAAGTCTTATTTGATTATGGTCACAATGTTTACTTTCACAAAAAGGATAGATAGCACTGAACCATATGTTGTCTGAGTCTGTTGAAAGATTTGATTTGTTGAAGCCCATTGTTGCTGCTGTGTCTCATCTGAAATTGACTGAATCCATGAAACTAATACTTTATTGCGGAGAAGATGAAACTTTATTGCGGATCTGTGATGCAGATGTTGCTTTATTGCGGATTGTGCGCGGATAGACTGAAGAAAGCTGGAAGAAACTATACTCCTCAAAACATGTGATGTTCTCAGTTCCACACCCATCACTAGACGTAGGATTTGCCTTAGCCACAGATAGGATCTGATTTGTTATGGATGGAAAGGGATGTGAAAAGGGAGGTTTATTATGAATGGCTAACCAATCTTAGGTAGATCAATAACAAGCCATGATGGGACAAGGTAAGTTTATTATGGATGAATAGGTTGTGAGTGTGTGCAAAGTGAAAGGATGAAAGAGAATCCTGAAGGAGGGAGGAGTAATGTCTCTACGCATGGCGCTGGTGACCCAGTTTTCACCATGGTACTTGCCCAGGGCGCCACCGAAGTGGTTTTCACCGTTGGACGAAATTATTTCTCTTTACTTTTTTCAATTTTTCAATGTTTTTTGTGTCACAAGGCGCCTGTTTGCCAGGTTTTCACCAAGTAACGATTTTTTTGTTTTATAATTTTTTTTGTATTTTTGATTTTTTTTAATTTTTTTTGTATTTTTGAATTTTTTGGATATTCTGAAGAGCTATGTGTAGAACCTGCGAAGGTGCATGCTATTGATAGGATCCTCCAAAGGTTCACCTTCTGTAGTTGAGAGCTGATATGCCCCAGAGCCATATACTGCTGTGATGATGTAAGGACCCAGCCAGTTTGGTTTGAACTTGCCCTTCTTCTCTTTGTCTTGCTGATGTTTGAGATTTTCTTTGAGAACCAAGTCACCTACCTCAAATTTGTGAGGCTTGACCTTGTGATTGTAGCTATATTGTTCCTTGATTGAATGATGTGTAGCTTGAGTGACTGTCTTCCTTGATGAAGGAACTGAGATAGAATTACTAGCATGTGGACTACACAGGCCCGTATGCATGTCACCTGAAGAAGTTTGGGCATCCCTGATAACAAATTCCTTCAAGGAAGCTCCATTAAAGGTCCATGATGTATCGCCAGAAGGGAAAGGATGTGTGGAACAAGTGGAAGAGTTATGAAGGCTTATGATTGTGAAAAGAAGTGAAAGTAGGATAGCATGATGGAGACTTAGGATCAACAAGTATGCTTTTTGACTTAAAATTTTAGAGCTTTTGCCCCCAGTTATTTTGATATTAGGGGAGATCAACTCTTGCTCTTTTTCTTTCATTGGATTTTTATCCTTGACCTTGATTTTTGCTGAGTCCAATAGCTTTTGATTTTGATTTGGACTGAAGGAATTTTCTTTATTTTTGACTTTTAGATTTTTCTTTTCAAAGCTTGATTTTTGATCCCCAATGAGTAAGGGCTTTTGTAATTCTTGTTGATCCAAGTTTGGAAGTGGAGTGGAAATGGAATGAGTGGATGATATGGTAAAGCTATGTGAGTCCTCAAGAGGGTTGGCGATACGCTCAATAGATTCTTTGTTGGAACCATTCTTAGGACTATTGATATCAAGAGATGCTTTCACCACTAGAGGAGATTTGCATTCAGACTTAGTAGCCACAACACTAGGTGGTTCACACCCAATTCCTTGGCATTGAAAATTGTTTGTAGGTTGTTCCTGTCGACTGAATGCCTTAGGAGATAGTGGGAGTTGATCAACATGGAAGATATATTCACCACATCCCATGTCTTTAACCTTGAATTTTTCTTTGAGCTCTGTTTGTTTTGATGTAGAAGCTTTCAATGATTCTGGATCCACATATGCTGATGAAGGAATAGCTTCTCGATTGGCTGGTATTGTTATTTTGGATCTAGGTTGCAGATTGTTGCAATATATGAATGGATTTGGATCTGCTTTGACAGTCACTTCAACTCCATTGTGTGGAAACTTGATACATCGATGATATGTAGATGGGACTGCCCTCATTTCATGAATCCAAGGACGTCCTAGCAATATGTTGTATGTGAGATCCAGATCAAGTACTTGAAAAACCACATCCTTTGTAACTGGCCCAACTCTAAGAGGTAAGGTGATTGTACCCTTGGATGAACGTTCTTCATCATCATATGCCTTGATGGTAATTTTGTTTGTAGAATTCATAGCTTTTTCAGAATATCCCAATTGTTTAATGGTGTTCAATGTACAAATGTTTAGACCAGCTCCTCCATCTATCAGGACTCGCTTTGATTCTATGTTTGTGTATGAAGGCTTCGATGTGTAGTGGTGCATTATGTGGCTGACTTACGGAGGCGTCATTGGCTTCCGTGAATGTAAGGGAGTGTGGAATGGAAAGGTATCCCACCATGGCTTGAAATTGGTCCACGTTTAGATCAGTAGGAACAGCAGTATCTCTCAAGATTTTATCAAGAATGGCTTTATGTGCGGGAGATATGCGTAATAGTTCAAGGATTGAAATGAGCGCGGGTGTCTTCCCTAACTGTTCTACAAGGTCATACTCAGGCTTGGTTGATGAAGAAGCGGTGTTTTTAGTTGGAGCACCTTGCAAAGTGATTTTACCTCGACGAGTTGTAACATGACATTCAGAGGTAGGTTCAGAAGAAGATCCAATACCTTTTAGGACAATCTTGGGTCTCTGAGTAGAATGCTCGGACTCTTTGTCCTTGATGATAATAGTAGAGACATAATTGTCCATCGATATGTGATTGATAGTTGAATCATAGTTATAGGATGCTTTGGTATAGTTGGTTTGATCCTCTGTGGCTTTAGCTTTTCCTTTGTCATGTTTTGGGAATGGTTCCTTAAACATCGCATGTTCTTGATTAGACGAATGTCCCTCAATCTCAATGTTACCTCTATCAATGAGATCTTGTATGATGTTCTTCAGTCGATGACAATTTCCTGTCTTATGACCCTTGCTCTTATGAAATTCACAATATTCATCATCATTCCACCAATTCGGCTTAACCTTTGGTTCATATGGAGGAAAATCTCGAACTGTGATTACCTTGTTTGCCACAAGCTTCTTGAAAACTGACTCAAGTGGTTCTCCCAATGGAGTGTACTTCCTTCGTGATCTAGAAGTTGTTTGAGTATTCACTTGATTGTTTGTAGAACTTGATCCTGAAAAGATGAATTTGTGTCGCACCGTGTTGGCATCAACAACACCATCATTGACTGTGTTCTTGTTTTTATTCCAAAATCTTGGCTTGTCTTTTCCTTTAAAGTCATCTTTGTTTTCCTTGAATATCTTGATGATTCTCTGTTCAATTAGAACCTTTTCTGTTGCTAAGCCCTTTTCAATGACATCCTTGAAGGTGGACAAACAAGCTTTCCTTAGATGATAGCCAATGTCCTTGTTAACATTTTGTGTGAACATCTCTACCATTTGTTTCTGTGGAATTTCACAAGAGCATCTGCTGGCTAGATTTCTCCATCTTTGCAAAAATGATGCAAAAGACTCTCCCTCTCTTTGTTTAGTGTTGCACAAAGTAGTGATTGATATGTCTGTCTCTATGTTGTACGAGAAATGTTGAATAAATGCCTCTGCTAAGTCACCCCATGACTTAATTCTAGGTGGAAGTTGGGAGAACCATTCCATAGCTTGATCACCTAAGCTTTGTGGGAATAATCTCATCAAATATGTCTCTTCTGCTGCTACCTCAATGCAAGCTGTGAAAAATTGTCTTATGTGTGCCTTAGGATCCCCTTTTCCTCTATACTTATCAAATTTAGGCATCACAAAGTGTGTAGGAAAAGGAGGCATTGGAATGCTCTTGTCAAATGGATAAGGACATATGTCTATCATTGCGTACGTTGGCTTTGGTGTATTTATGTCCTCCATTTTCTTTTGTAAGTCCCTGATTTGTTGCTCCAAACTGCTCTTAGGTGGAGATCGACTTCTTGGACCATATCCTATGTTTGAGGTACCCATTGGAGGAGGAGCATGTTGCATATATGGATGATATTGATCATACACATGTTCATATGGAGGAGGTCTATAGTGATGCTGCATATATGGACCACTTGGTATAGATTCATGTTGAGAAACACTATATCTATTTTGCGCATGTATACCATATTCTACAGGCATGTCATGTTCTAATGTGTTGCCCCCAAATTTGACACGGGGTTTCCTTGTGCCCAAATTTTGAGCATGCCTTTGAATGTCCAATTGTTTTGGTGGTTGATCCTTAGCATTGATATGTGATTGAGCATATTTTTCTCCATAAGACTTCCATAATGGTCTGCGAAGGTGAGTATCATATGTTTGACCGTGTGTATGTGGGATTTCTGGTTTTTGAAGCAAAGCTGATGGTGATTCAGGTACCATATGTGGTCCTCTATTTCCTCCACTATTAGGCCTCCTTTGATCCATATTAGAGTGAGTTTGTTGCAAAGGTCTATGTTCCATTATTTGAGACATGTCAAAATCATGAGGTATCTTGGCTCCACTTTGTGCCATCATTTGTAAGAAGTATTGTCTATCCCTCCTCATTATTTCCTCAACCAATCGATTGAAATGGGGATTCATAATGGATTCTTCCACATCTGCTGAATGTACTGAAAAGTTGTCCACATTGTCATTTTATGTAGCATTGTTGTTTATAGTGTCCATGTTCTCAACATTTGGATTGTTTCTGTAGGCATCCATGTCAGGTAATGTAGTATGATCAGAATTGAAAAAGATCTCATTGTCATACTCATAAGAACTCATGTTTGCGGACTCTTGAGCCTCTTTAGTTTCTCTCCTAGATTTTTGAAGACGGGTTTCAACCATGAACTAGGTATTGACCAAGATGTGTGAGGCTAGATGAAAAATGGAAAGAGTATGGAAGACCAAGAGTTGGATGAAATGTAAATGAGTCTGAAGTGTACTTGTAATGTCCAAAGTGTAAGACCAAGTATGTATGTAGTAGAGTAGGTGTGGCTTCCAAAGAGAGGATAGTTTCTCTTGATGAGGTAAGTTGACCTTGACTCTAAGTAAAACCAAATGAGACCCAAAGGTAAGAAACCTTGATGAGGGACCACTTAGCAAAGTGTTGTTGTATGTAGTGTGTTGACAAAGTATGATGAGGACAAGCAAGTGACCTTTTGACTCAAGTTTAGACAAATGTGAATGTAAAATGAGATGTGAAGCAATGATGGATTTTGTGAGACCCAAAGACAAGTTGAATGCTAGATGAAAACCTAGAGAAACAACCTAGGAAGCTCAAGAATTCTAAAACTGATTGTTCTTGTTTGCTGGACTGTAAAATTTTTCCAATTTGTGAAGTTGTGACCAAATCTGAATGTTTGACTATTTTTCGTGACAAGAGGACACAATGTTGATGAGGACTCAATGTTTGCAAGTGTTTAGACTTCAAAATGACTCCAAGAAAGTGTGTTGTTTGATGTAAAATTGTTTTGCATACACTTGAAAACACAAAAGACACAATGTTTTGCTATTTGGTCTTGAATGTTTTGAATGTTTAAAATAAGTCAAGCACAATTCTTATGGCTGGCCAAGACAATAGTTGTTGATCCCACATGAGGTTTTACCCCCGAGGCTACGCTATTCAGAGCGGATACTTAGATGCTTGACCTCACTGGCTCCACCCTCGGCACTCACTTCCCCATGAAAACTTCCCATGGCGAACTTTGTATCTCTACTAAGAACCGTATGTGTGTGGGCCGCTACCAGAGGTCCGACCTCCTGCCCCAACAACTAGAAGGATTTGGGCCTCTAAAACAAAATGGTGCTAGTAAGGGCATCCGCTCGTGTGGCCATACATGCGGCACTTTCAGCTCTGTAAATACATAAGGCTCCCAGTCGGTAGGGGTTACGCCCTACAAATGATCAAATAAATTTGATCAAACGGGTTTATGGGGAGACATAGTGTCGGTATGAACTAATCAGCACACGTTATTCATAGTTTTCACCATGAATACACTTGATTATAGTGGTTCAGAAGAGGTGGGTTTTCCTCGCTACCACTTGGGTCATTCTCTTCTCACTAGTAGTCCTAATGACCACACGGGAAGACAAGCCCTCTAAAGATTAAACAATAAGAGCCTATTGCTCAAGACATAAAAGACAATGATTCAATTTTAGTGCACCAATTGAAGTGTTTGCTAGTCTATGAAAACAAGGCACACAATAAAAATCCAAAAACCCTTGCCAAGGATCTGCAACAAAGATTTATTAGTAGTTTGGATTGTTTGAAATAATCACCCCTTCCTGCAAGCACACAAGTTAGGTAAATTTTAGATCCAAAAGACTTTGTGAAATAGGGGCCTTTAATAATGCGTTTTGTTGACCAATTCAAAGATCTGATTCATCATAAAAAAAAAAACCACTTGTAAAATTTCAAGAGATTTCCAGAAATGTAAGAAAATCCAAAAAATTTGCTAATTTGCTCCAAAAATTAATTTTTTATGAAAAATCATAAAAAATTCATATAAAATGCAAAATCGATCCAAAAAATCTGAAATTTTTACTGGAGAGTCTTGATGGTCTTCCAAACTTGCACAAAAAATTTTCTACAACAAATCCAAGTAGTTTGTGAGATATGAGTAAAATAATACAAAACCCTAATTTTCAAAGATCTGATTTTTGAGGAATGATTTTGCATAAAATTTAAAATAACAAAGAACAGATCCTATGTATAATTTTGAGAGATTTCCAAAAATGTAAGAAAATCTGAAAAATTCGCTAATTTTCTCTCAAAACTAATTTTTTATGAAAAATCATAAAAAATTCATACAAAATGCAAAATAGATCCAAAAAATCTGAAATTTTTAATGAATCTTTCTGATATGTTTCTTGACCTGCGCAAAAAATTTTATGTCAAAATTCAAAACGGTTTGTGAGATCTGATCAAAATAAGGAAAAACCCTAATTTTTAAAGATCCAATTTTTAGGGAAATATTTTGCATCAAAATTAAAATCACAAAGAACAGATCCTATGTATAATTATGAGAGATTTCGAAAAATATAAGAAAATCCGAAAAATTCTCTCATTTGCTCTCAAAATTAATTTTTTATGAAAAATCATAAAAAATTCATATAAAATGAAAATGTGCTCCAAAAATTTTGAATTTTGGCTTGAGAGCTCCTGATACTTTCTTCAACCTGCAAAACAAATTTGGTGCAAAATTTCCTAGCCGTTTGTGAGATATGATCGAATCTCTCCAAGATCTTGATTTTGTGTCCAAAACCCTAGCTGCACAAGGTTATTCTCCAAATTGTTTTACAAAATAGCAATATAGGGTTAGAAAAATCTGCAAAAAAAACATAGATCTAAGAAAAATCCATGTCCCACGGGGCGTGCCAAAATGTTTTTGGTGAAAATGGATAACAATAATAACAATATTGAAAGGCTAAATGAATTCAACCACCAAACCCTAGCCTAACAACAACAAAGATCCACCATAACATATGAAGATTACCTAAGACAATGCAAATCAAATGAAATCACAAAGATTATACCATCACATGTCCAATAGGGTTTTGATCTCCATTCTTCCTATCTCCATTGATCTTGCTTGATATATTTGCTCTCAGATTTTATATGCACAAGAGCTCAACAAAGAACGGAATGTGGTTGCAAGTAGGATTGTAGTGTAGTCGAGTCCTCCAAATTGTCGATTAGGCTGAGTGATTAGGGTTTGATAATGAAGAAGGCATCTCCTTAAATAGAAGACACAATATGAAATGGAGGGATAAGATTGAGAGGTGTAAAAAGGAGGTCGGCTATGATTAGAGGGTAGGTAAAAGAAATACCAAAATAATGAAAGAGGTAGGTAGTGTAGGAATTAAGAGATGAATGACATGTGTCATAGGTGGAAAAGGTTAATGAATTAATTAAATAAATAAAGATTTATTTAATTAATAGAAGAAGTAGGATAATTAAATAAATAAAAATATTTATTTAATTTAGGAAAAGGATAATTTAAATAAATAAATGTATTTATTTAAATGAGAAATAAGGCTAGAAGAGGATAAATGAATTAATTAAATAAATAAAGATTTATTTAATTAATAGAAGAATTAAGCTTAGATAATTAAATAAATAAAATATTTATTTAATTAGACATGACAATTTTAGGTGTCTACAACACCTAAAAATGGTCTGAAGATAATTAATTAAATAAGCAATTACTCAATTAATCTCCCTCCCCAATTTAATTGAATTCACTAAGCAATTTGATTAAATTTCTCTTTTCATCTACTTATTAATGAATCTAAGGATTTATTAAATAGGTTCATTTCACTCCTTTAATTAATTAATTCAAATTAATTAATTCCCCCCATCAAAATCATTTCTTCTAATCCCCTAATTAATTAAAACAAATCAAATCATGAATTGTTGAGATTAATTATCCTTTTCCTATTATTTGAATTTTTAAATTCAAATTCTCCTAACTTCTACCACTCCTAAACCTAACCATTCCTAAACCTAACCCATTCTACCTACCACCTTGTCCCCTTTCATCCAACATCTTCTAGAACCTTTGTGACACTTGTCACTAAGTGTTCCCTTTAATCCAACTCCCTTTGCCAACCTCCTCCAATTTAACCATTGATATCTTCAAATCAATCTCAACCGTTGATTCATGCCAACTCACCCCTAGCCTTGGAAAATCCTATAAATAGACCTCATTTTGGAGCAATATTGGTCCCAAATTCATATCATTTTGATGATCCCATCTCATTCGTAGCTTAAGCATTGTTATTATAGGCATCTAGCTTATAGTTTATCAGTTTTAGCAATGTTATCATGCTCAATTTTAGCTTAAATCTTAGCTTAATCATGCTAGATCAATCATTCATATAGCTTAATCATGTTATTCTTGCTAGATCATGTATTTTCAGCATACAAATCCTACATCTAAGTGTAGTCAAGTCACTGGAATTTGCATACTAAGATCTGAGAGCAAAATTCATACTCGCATTTACTAGGAGGCAATAAGTCGATTAGCTATGGTTTTGTCTTTCATTGTTTTAATTTACTAACCATTTCTTATAATGATTTATTGAGTGCATTGTGTTTGTAGGTACAGGTACAATTCACAGAGCACGACAAGAACCTTTATTTTTATCCGATTAACAATGTTATGCATTTTTTTTTTTTATTGAATGGTAAAATAGGTTTTGAAGGTACCTAAAGCCCTAATACAATACCAAAAGAAAATGCATGCCAACTAGCAAACAAACAACAACCAACAAAAAGAAAATAAATAGTGAAAAGTAAAAAACAACAAGAAACACTATTGCATCTTCTTAAAGGTTTCCACTAAATCCAACTCTTTCTTGTAGAAGTTATTGTGCAAAATCACTAGTGACAACATCTCATTCTTCTACTCATCAAACATTTTCTTCTTGTTTCTTCTAATCTGAGAGCTCAAACCCTTATGATCACTTTGCATTACCTATTTGCCCTTATCTTTGTTATCTAGATCCTCATTCATTTTATATAGAGGTAAACTCAACATCATTATCCTCTTTTAGCTCCTTTAACTTCTCAAAAGGGATATAGATGACCTTCATGCTATTTTGAATGGTGGAATAGCTTATTTTCATCTCTTTCTAAGTTGTGATTAATGTCAAGGATCTTCTCCTCCAAGCTTGAACTAGTTTTTTCATAAATATTTTCCATATAAAGAATAGCCTTAGCAATTTTTTCCATCATGGACTTAACCTCCCTATCACAACGTATGTTCTTATCTAGAATTTCCTCAATCAAACCTCTTGTTCATTTCTAGGAAGAACCACTTAGTCTATTTGAGTTAAAACATAACCCCTTCTCTAACCAAGCCTAAAAAATTTGAAACCTCCTCCCTGTGTTACAAGAAGACGATAAATCGTTCAAGTGTTTGGATTGGAGGTGAGAGGATTTGCACATGTTTGAGTAGAATTATAAGACCACGTTATAGCTAAAGTCAAAGAGATTGTGAAGAAGATTGAGGATGTGCAGACCTATAAATGATTGCCAAAGAATTGTGGAGATCATCACAAAGAAGGAAAAAAGAGATAAAACAAAGATCCCCCATAGTATTGAGATGTAAATTGGGTTAAGTAATAATATTGCATTTTTGTGCAAAAGATTGACAGCAAGTCACCTTTGTTAAAAGGTAAAACATAAGTTTATATTGTACCTGAGTTGTTGTGAGGGGTGCATGATCAATTATACCCGACACCCAAGGTTTTATAGTTTACCATATTGATGAACCATATAGATGAAAAGAATTCCTATAGGACTAGTGAGTACATCAGTTGGTTGCCCAATGTATTTCAGTAGATGGAGCATTTTTATATGGACTCAATAATCAATGTAGGTACCGAAAAAAGAATCATAAAAGTTAGTGAATAAAATCTAGAGTGATGATCAAAAGTGTGTGCATTATAAGTTATATTTTCCATCATGAGAGGTTCATGGTAATCCAAAACCATTTGTAAGGTTTGTGGTTATTCGAAACCATTTTGTGATAAGTTCATGGTAATCCAAAACCATTTGTGAGGTTTGCATGGTAATTCAAAACCATTTGTGAATTTTGTGGTCAATAGAAGCCACATGTATGTGAGGCTTGTGGTAAGTGGAAACCACTTGTATGTGAGTCTTGTGGTTGGTCGAAACCACTTGAGTGAAAAGTTTATGGTCAACTAGAATCCATTTGTGTGAAGAGTTTATGGTCAGCTAGAAATCAATTGAGAACTGTATTGGTTACGAATAAGATGCAAAATCCCAAGATGATTATGATGAAGGAAAGTCAAGAAAATGAAGCAACACACTGAAGCCAATTAAACCGAACTTGTAAAAGTGATGTAAATGAACACCTAATAAGAGTTTGAGTTGAAACCCATCTTTTCTAGATTATGGGGCCATATTCAAATTCATTGACATAATTAATATGGGGGATGTTGGAATACTAGTTTAATTATGGACAGACTGTCGTCATAGACCAACCACATGCCCACCTCTAGCAACTCAATCTTATCTTACCTTATCTTCAACTGTTCGTTGTTAATGCTGTAGCTAATACAATGACTATCATTTATAATGTATTGTGTATAAATTGAATCAACACGAAAGGAAAATTGAGAAACCGTCTCTCCCTTCCCTTATTTATTCATGTTAAGAGTTTTCCTCCCGCATCCAATCAATACCCATTTAAAAATATGGTAAAATATCTGGTGGTGGCCGCAATTGAAAAATTAGTGCAGATTCGGGTGTTAAAAATTCAATTCCAGAAGATAACGATTAAGAAAAGACACTGATTTTATTCAGAAGAATAATAGCTTTATTTGTTGGGGGCCCTCTTTTTGAATTATTAAATCAGGTTTCTTCCCGGGGACATAGATCTCCATACACGTACTGGGTCACTAGTCGATGTTAAATCTGGCTTCATCTGAAAATGAGCATAAATGAAACGACATGATCTGGAAATATAATATGGTTGCGGCAGTCTATCTATAGCAACTTGTGCTATCCATCAATACATAAAAGACATCGATCCTTGTTCAACGAACTAACACTTAATATAAATAAACATGAGTATACTGTTTTCACCATTAAAATAGCATAGCGTCGAAATACTTTAATCATCATTAAAGTTTCATCTTTGTCGTGTCTTGTCAGGATGGCCGAGTGGTCTAAGGCGCCAGACTCAAGTTCTGGTCCTCTAACGAGGGCGTGGGTTTAAACCCCACTTCTGACATTTGTTTTTTTTAAGGTAAGTAATTTAAATAATAAACGTAATATTCAAGGGCATTTTATTTAATGGTTCAAATCCCACTTCTCACTTCTGGCTTGCTGAGAGTGGTTTTCTTTTCTTGATAGACGCCTGGTTTTTGTCTCTTCTGCATTCAGCCACGATTGATTTTCATGCATTTTTTTTTAACATTTTTTTATGTAAGATTATAATCGTTTAAACAGAAACAAAACGCAAAGCCGACCTTAGCTCAGTTGGTAGAGCGGAGGACTGTAGTGGGAAGCAAATTCTCTAAGAAATCCTTAGGTCGCTGGTTCGATTCCGGCAGGTCGGATCGCATGTTTTCCCTTTTGGGAAATTACCTCATTCATCATTACAGCTGAAGGATATAAATTCTATTCGAGTCTTCTAGATTTCCATGACTGATTTACTAAAATATTTATTTGTAAAAGGGAAGTACAGGAACATGGAGAGGACTCTAATGCACATGAAAGTAAAATAACAGTCAGGAAAGAAACAAAATTTTGCCCCAGAAGTTGTATCACGAGGATGAAGAGCTTTTTTTCTGTAATAAATCATATTTGAGACTCAAGTTTTCATGTATGGTAAAGGAAGGAGGTTATCTAGATTGAAGATGCACATGAAAGTAAAATAACAGTCAGGAAAGAAACAAAATTTTGCCCCAGAAGTTGTATCACGAGGATGAAGAGCTTTTTTTCTGTAATAAATCATATTTGAGGCTCAAGTTTTCATGTATGGTAAAGGAAGGAGGTTATCTAGATTAAAGATTCCCCTTCTAGCAGAGATGCTAGCCTGGGGCGACTCGAGGCCGTCGGGTGTTATTGCCAGAAATAACTTCATTATTTTGTTGGAGATAAATTAATTATCTTTCTAGAAACTTCTGTCTTCCAGAAAGTTCCTCCACGAGTGACTTCTAGAGCCTTCTTTTACTTGCCCACCATTATTGCTGCATCTAACTCTAATCTACAGTTTCCAGAACATTTAATATGTAATGGCCTGTATATTGATTGAATGGAAATGAAATCTTAGAGCCCATTTATGGGTTTCTCTCCTGTGTCTTCTCTGTATTTATGTGTGTATTTCTGTTTTTTTTATCATGGTATCAGAGCCACGGTAGGTACGAGCGGTGTCTCAATCCAGTGTGCAGCTAGTTGTGCGTTGTTTTGTTTCTCTTTCTTTGTGGGCTTTGCAGTGCTTCTTGTGTGATCTATGGGCCATGAGGTGATCTGTTTAAGTGTCTGTTTTTTCCCGTGTGTGCTATCAAAGGGATGTGATTGTGTTCGTTGAAAGTTTTGGCCCCCAATTTGAAAGGAACAAAAGGATTGTTGTTGAAGTTGTAAATGGCGGAGAAGGAAGCCGCCTTAGTCTGGTCAAGAGCATGCATTGTGGGGAGAACGGTTTATGAGTTGCAGAAGTTAGCTAACTTTGAAGGAGATGCCAAAGCTGATTACTGGCTGAAGGAAGAAAAAACTGCAAAAGGAGGGTGGCATTTGCTATCTTGCCAGTCACTGCGCATCATCACACTGGAAGGGCTATTCAAGGCAGATTTAAGGATATATGCTTAAGGCGAAACTTGTGACAACCATTTGTTGTAAGTTTTTTGGGCTTGTGTATCAATATCGTAGGTGTTGCATATAAGCTGGGAGAAATGAGTATTCGTAGGTTACTGAGGAGAGACTTAACAGACTTTCATTCTACTTATTAGGCATATAGGCTTGGTTTGCATGAACCAATTGTGTGAATGTCTAGCATTATAGATATTAGATGGAGTTAGCTATGATAGCATAACCTGCAAAGTGTTTTGATCGGTGGTCAGGAAAAAAAATTCTCTAAATCTGAAGGCTATGTCATTGTCAAAAGTGGGACAAGTGTGGCAAGTGTGTGAAAGTGACACCGTGGAGCTTGAAGGCAGGATGATTTGTGCATCATTAAAGCATTGTTGTGATCCCTCATGGTATTGCTTGTGAATGGGCATAGTTGATGAGTTTGTTTCTTTTTGGAAAAATATTTAAAGGCAAAATAGAAGTGTGTATTCTATCTAAGTTTGTGTAAGGGGTGCATGATCGGTGGTACCCGACACTCCAAAAGTGTTTGGTTTAATATATTGATGAACCATGTATCTAGAAAGCATTCCTATAGAACTGGCGAGCACAGTGGTTGGCTACCTATGTGTCTCGGTAGATGGTTTTCTTTTTATATGGACTCAATAATTTTAAGAAAAATTTTTGTAGTGATGAAAGTTTTCCCATCCAATGTGATTAGGGGAAACAAAATTTGTTGTAAATGGGTACCTAAAAAAGCTTTGAGGCCAAGACCCATCCTAATTCCATTATGGGGGGATATCAAAACCAATTTGATAATTAATTTATGGGGGGATGTTGGAGATAAATTAATTATCCTCCTAGAAACTTCTGTCTTCCAGAAAGTTCCTCCACCGAGTGACTTCTAGAGCCTTCTTTCACCTGCCCACCATTATTGCTGCATCTAACTCTAATCTATAGTTTCCAGAACATTTAATATGTAATGGCCTATATATTGATTGAATGGAAATGAAATCTTAGAGCCCATTTATGGGTTTCTCTCCAATGTCTTCTGCTCTGTATTTATGTGTGTATTTATGTTTTTTTAATCATATTTTCCGAGGTGGACAACCTCATTGCGATGCGCCTGTTCAGCCACCTCGGTTGGGGTGCCCCCCATATATTTATTCGACTCCAATCAACTATATCTCCTAGGGTGGGAGGGAACTATAGTTGGGTTGGGCGGGAATTGAACTTAACCCCCCGGGATTCATTAACCTGCCAGAGTAGGAGACGAGTCGAGCAATAAATTCGAGAAGCCCGGTTCACTGCTGTATCACTCGACCGCTATAATGAATTCGGCGGGTGTGCTCGGGGGCCCTACTATCCATAGCCTAGTTCTGAACTTCCGGGAGAGCATCAGGTTCTGGTCTATATATAGTCTCTGGCAGAACATCAGTCTGGCAGAGCATCGGGTTATAGTCTATAGTCTCTGGCATCCGGGTTACCAGAAACGAGAAACGAGAAACGCAACCGCAACGGCAACGTGACGAGAAACGGAATATTTAAAGGTTGCATATAAGAAATGTGTATATATATATATATAATTATAAAAAATTATTTTACATAAATGAAAAAGCATGGAGTTTTATATATATTTTCA
>NC_081412.1:433370730-433535730 GCF_030272615.1 Cryptomeria japonica | reverse complement strand
ACAATAAATGCAATTAATCTAATTTATTTTTCCACTAAAATTTGAATAAAATATATTTCTAAAATCATGCAGCTTGCAACTTAATTTAATAATATCTTTTAATTAATTAAATTTATAATCTCAATGCATACATAATTCAATTATGAGATAACTCCATAAACTTAATTAATTAATTAAATCCACTAAAACACACAAACTGAACAAACCTCAAGCAAATACTCATAAAAAGATCAAACAAAAAAATATGAAGGCCGAACAAACTGACAAGACGACCAACTGACGACACTCACACGAGTGTAACTTAGTAAAATAGGGTCAACTACTATCTCCTCCACTTCCATCGGAAAATATAAGGCACACTCAGACCTGTGAAGCCAGGTGGAGACGATACCCCATACCTACCAGGTACTTGTACCTGCAATATCATGCATCACCGAACCACACATGCACATATACAATATAGAAAACATGACATGCACACCGATGAAGGAGAACTGTGACGTTCCTTGTCTCACTGGAGTGAGTGAAGAAAAATGGTCCCCTTGCATCCAATACACTCGTAGACACTCAACATATAATTTCACATTACATAGATAAAGTAAAGTGTCAGTACATAGCAATAATCCATAAAATGTCATAAATTATAAGTACTGAAATACTGCAAATAAATTATGCATCCCATAGCCAGATAAAGCATGAAATAATGACATATAAATCTAAATACCACATCATGGTAATGTATCCAGTGAAAGTAAATAATAATAAAATATGAGTCTACTAAGTTCAAACGAGTACGGGTACTACATTCTCCCCCCCAAAACTAGGCTTATTCCTGGAAGCCTAAAATAAATAAGAATACAACTCTCTCATCTTCACTGCATCCTCCCAAGTCATCGAGGTCATCTAAACACTCCACTATCTTCTTGCGACAGTCTACACGAGTACTGTGAGATGATAGCCAGTCCATCCCCAACACAACTCCATAAGAACCCAAAGGAATGACTCGAAGGTCAACTGAGGTAACTATGGTTCCTAGGTCCAACTTATAATTGGGAATGAAAGCATCTACAAAAACACGGACACCTGTAGCCAACTCTACTTGCAACCTCCCCTAGCTTTCCTAGCCATGACCTAGCACTGTAAAAGAGAAAATGATTCAGATCTACGGCAAGGATAAAACAAGGGAAACACAAACATTAAGACCTAAGTAAAAAGGTCAATTGAAAGGCTCACTACAAACCCAGAGTACCCAGTGTTGAAACTTGGGCTCTGATACCAAATGTAGTGCCCTAATCTTTTTTCAACAAGCTTCCAATAAATTTCTTCACCTAAATTCCTGACCTGTTTCCTATGTCTCCTAAAATAATGACCTATTCCTCTTTTTAAACTAAAATTCTAGGTTGAATATCTTTTTCTCAAAAACCTAAATTAAGTAATAAAAGCAATTTTATTTTATTTTCAATTTTTCTAAGAAAGGGATAAGTTAACATGCAATAATTAAAAATCATTTTTCTTTCTTTTTTTTTCTCATGCAAATTAATTAATTTTCTAAATAAAGAAATTAAAGCAATACTTTAATTCTAATTGATTCTTTTATTCATTTATTCTTTTATTTATTTAAAATTCTAGGAAACAATAAATGCAATTAATCTAATTTATTTTTCCAATAAAATTTGAATAAAATATATTTCTAAAATCATGCAGCTTGCAACTTAATTTAATAATTTCTTTTAATTAATTAAATTTATAATCTCAATGCATACATAATTCAACTAGGAGATAACTCCATAAACTTAATTAATTAATTAAATCCACTAAAACACACAAACTGAACAAACCTCAAGCAAATACACATAAAAAGATCAAACAACAAAATATGAAAGGCCGAACAAACTGTCAAGACAACCAACTGACGACACGCTCACGAGTGTAACTAAGTAAAATAGGGTCAACTACTATCTCCTGCACTTCCATCGGAAAATATAAGGCACACTCAGACCTGTGAAGCCAAGTGGAGACGATACCCCATACCTACTCGGTACTTGTACCTGCAATAACCTGCATCACTGAACCACGCATGCACATATACAATATAGAAAACATGAAATGCACACCGATGAAGGAGAATCACGACGTTCCCTGTCTCACCAGAGTGAGTGAAGGAAGATCATCCCCTTGCATCCAATACACTCGTAGACACTCAACATATAATTTCACATTGCATAGATAAAGTAAAGTGTCAATACATAGCAATAATCCATAAAATGTCATAAATTATAAGTACTGAAATACTGCAAATAAATTATGCATCTCATAGCCAGATAAAGCATGAAATAATGACATATAAATCTGAATAACACATCATGGTAATGTATCCACTGAAAGTAAATAATAATAAAATATGAGTCTACTAAGTTCAAATGAGTACGGGTACTACATTCTCCCCCCCAAAACTAGGCTTACTCCTCGAAGCCTAAAATAAATAAGAATACAACTCTCTCATCTTTGCTGCATCCTCCCAAGTCGCCGAGGTCATCTAAACACTCCACTGTCTTCTCGCGATAGTCTACACGAGTACTGTGAGATGATAGCCAATCTATCCCCAACACAACTCTATAAGAACCCAAAGGAATGACTCGAAGGTCAATTGAGGTAACTATGGTTCTTAGGTCCAACTTAGAACTGGGAATGAAAGCAATCTACATAAACACGGACACCTGTAGCCAACTCTACTTGCAACCTCCCCTAGCTTTCCTAGCCATGACCTAGCACTGTGAAAGAAAAAATGATTCAGATCTACGGCAAGGATAAAACAAGGGAAACACAAACATTAAGACCTAAGTAAAAAGGTCAACTGAAAGGCTCACTACAAACCCAGAGTACCCAGTGTTGAAACTTGGGCTCTGATACCAAATGTAGTGCCCTAATCTTTTTTTCAACAAGCTTCCAATAAATTTCTTTACCTAAATTCCTGACCTGTTTCCTATGTCTCCTAAAATAATGACCTATTCCTCTTTTTAAACTAAAATTCTAGGTTGAATATCTTTTTCTCAAAAACCTAAAGTAAGTAATAAAAACAATTTTATTTTATTTTCTATTTTTCTAACAAAGGGATAAGTTAACATGCAATAATTAAAAATCATTTTTCTTTCTTTTCTTTTCTCATGCAAATTAATTAATTTTCTAAATAAAGAAATTAAAGCAATACTTTAATTCTAATTAATTCTTTTATTCATTTATTCATTTATTTATTTAAAATTATAGGAAACAATAAATGCAATTAATCTAATTTATTTTTCCACTAAAATTTGAATAAAATATATTTCTAAAATCATGCAGCTTGCAACTTAATTTAATAATTTCTTTTAATTAATTAAATTTATAATCTCAATGCATACATAATTCAATTATGAGATAACTCCATAAACTTAATTAATTAATTAAATCCACTAAAACACACAAACTGAACAAACCTCAAGCAAATACTCATAAAAAGATCAAACAACAAATAACGAAGGCCGAACAAACTGATAGGACGACCAACTGACGACACTCACATGAGTGTAATTGAGTAAAATAGGGTCAACTACTATCTCCTCCACTTCCATCAGAAAATATAAGGCACACTCAGACCTATGAAGCCAGGTGGAGACGATACCCCGTACCTACCCGATACTTGTACCTCCAATATCCTGCATCACCGAACCACACATGCACATATACAATATAGAAAACACAACATGCACACTGATGAAGGAGAATCACGACGTTCCCTATCTCATCAGAGTGAGTGAAGGAAAATTGCCCCCTTGCATCCAATACACTCGTAGACACTCAACATATAATTTCACATTGCATAGATAAAGTAAAGTGTCAGTACATAGCAATAATGCATAAAATGTCATAAATTATAAGTACTGAAATACTACAAATAAATTATGCATCTCATATTCAGATAAAGCATGAAATAATGACATATAAATCTAAATAACACATCATGGTAATGTATCCACTAAAAGTAAATAATAATAAAATATGAATCTACTAAGTTCAAATGAGTAGGGGTACTACATGTACCCTGGATGTAGTGAAGGATGCGTTTGGTGTCTTTCCAATGAAGCTCATGTGGTTCCTGCATGAAGCGGGAAACCATGCCAACTGTAAATGAAATATCAGGGCATGTGTGAGTCAAGTAGACAAGACTACCCACAAGTTGACGATACAATGTGGCATCAACTGGGGGAGAAGAGCACTGGGCCTCAAGCTTGACTCTTGAAAGAAAGGGAGTCGGTGCAGGCTTACAATCAACCATATGAAAGCGTGCAAGTAGATCAAGAGCATACTTACATTGTGATAGTGTAATCCCGGAAGGTGACTATGAAATCTCTATCCCAAGAAAGTAGTGCAAAAGACCCAAGTCAGTCATAGCAAACCTATCATGCAAAGCAGATTTGACCCTGCAAATGACGGATGCGGTTCTCCCTGTAATGATCAAATCATCAACATAGATCACAAGTATCAAGTGAGAGTGATCATGTCATAAAATGTAGACATTCAGATCAAAATAACACCTGGTGAACCCTGTTGAGAGAAGAAAGGAATCCATCTTGGCGTACCAAGCCTTGGGGGCCTTCTTAAGGCCATAGAGAGATTTCCTTAGTCTGCAAACCAAGGAAGAATCCTAGTTGAAACCCTGAGGCTGCTCCATATAAATCTCCTCATCAAGATCCCAATGAAGAAAAGCACTCTTCACATCCATATGATGTACAACCCAACCATGAGCTACCCAATAGCAAGTGTCAAGCGAATGGAGTTCATCTTGGCTACGGGCGCAAAGGTCTCAGTATAGTCAAAACTTGGAACCTGAGAGAAACCTTACACAACAAGCCAAGCCTTATACTTATCCACACTACCATCCATTGCAAACTTGGTCTGATAGATCCACTTACATAGAGCCATCTTTCTCCGCTTAGGGAGAGGGACTAACTCCCATGTGTTGTTCCTCATCAAGGAACTATACTCTTCCTCCATAGCTTGGTCCCACTCAGGAACCCCTGATGCTTCCCGAAATGTCTATGGATCGAAAGTGGTAGCAATGAATGCATGTGGAGGGTCCTGATGTTGTGATCGAGTCCTCCATGTATCTAAAGGATCCCCAACAAGAGAACCCGCTGACTCAAGTGTCTATCGAGCCCAATGAGGTCTAGGTGGAGGTGGAGAATGAGGCTCCTCAACTGCAAGTGGACCCTGTGAAGGTGTAACCCTACGAGTTAGAGTTGAAGGAGTCTCATCATCTGAATCACTGGCATCACTATCCACAAAGGAGGAAGGTGGAGGAGGTAGAGAGGCTAAGCTAGGAGAGATTTCCTCAAAATGAACACTCCTCTCAATGAACACCTCATGTGTCTTAGGATCCATCAATCTATATGCCTTAACACCCTCAAGATATCCAATAAAAATACAAAGCCTACTTTGAGGTTCCAATGCCTTGCATTTCTACGGAGGTATGTGAGCCCATGCTGGACACCCAAAGACTCTGAAATGTCTCACAATCAGTTTCCTACCAGCCCAAGCCTCAAAAGGAGTAATACCTTGCAAATCTTTGTGAGGAACCCAATTCTAGATGTGTGTGACACAACTGATAGCCTTTGCCCAAAAGGTAGGATCAAGAGAACGTGCATGTATCATACAGCTAGCCATTTCTTTTAGAGTTATATTCTTGCACTCTGCAACTCCGTTCTGCTGTGGAGTGTATGCAACAAAATGTTGAAGATCAATCCCCTCAAATATACAAAACTCCTCAAGTCTCTTGTTCACATATTCCCTTCCATTATATGTACGAGGAATCTTGACCACTTTCCCGGATTGCTTCTCCACACGAGTCTTGAAGTCTATCAAATACTTCACTCTTATGAATAAGAAAGTAGACCCAAGTGAAGCAGAAGTAGTCATCAATGAAGGTGAGGACATAGCAGGCCTTACTAAATGAAGGTGATGGAAATGGACCTACTACATCACTGTGAACAAGTTAAAGAACTTGCAAAGCTCTCTAAGCTTTCCCCTTATACCATGTGAGATTTTGCCAAGTTCAAGGGCACAATGAAAAGCATAAAGAGAGACAATAGAATTACAAGAACAAATTATATTCTCATCAATATACAAATGATCAATTGGATTAACCAATACAATGAATATGGGTCTGCTTATATAGGCAAGGTCATATGGATATGTGAGCACACAATCATGACATGTGGCTCAATGAGAAACATGGGTAGGTAAGAAAAAGTAGAGGTAGGTAGGAGAAATAATATAATATTCCACAAGAGGTGGATGATCCACCGAATGTGGAGTGTAACAACAAGATAAGACCACAAAAGATGGAATTTCTCCTACAAGCTATATCACTATGTGCACACTTCCCTAAGTGTCTCATATTCAAACTACAAAGAGATGCATTATCCTAAGTTAACTTAAGTAAAGTGTAATAATATCCATGATGAATATTTATTTACACCAACAATTTGGTTGTAGAATAATTATTATAGTTACTCTATCATTAATAACTAACTAATCATAATGAGATAAATAATTCATAATCCAATCTAAAAGCTAGAAAATCAATAATTTTTTTTTTAAACTATTAGATATACACTAGCTATCTTTCTTCAATTAAATATTCAATAACTAACTTTTAAAATTATATATTAGTATTACTTTAAAGAATTCTTTAATTTTTATTTAAATATTTAAAATATCTATTAAACTCAACATTCATTATTTTTTTTCTATTAAATATGAAGAATTCACATTACAAAAATATTAGCGAGAGTTCAAGATATAACAACCCAGCTATCCAATTCTAGACTACTCTATTCAGAGCCGCATATACAGCTTTTAAGACCACGTTACATCCCATACGCTGCCATATACAACATATACAAAAAGATATACATATTTTGTTACAAAATTAGACCATCAAAACCACTAAAGAGCTATTAATCAAACTGGAAAACCCCATTAGGAGGGCTACTGTCACCAACTATCTCATACCATATCGCCCAACCCAAAGGGCCATCCATCCACACAAGTTCTTTCCTAGCCTACATATGATCTAGGTATGGATGCATGAAGAATTCAGCAATAGGAATAGCTACCTCCTACTATTGTAGCTCTCTACCCTTTACCTCATTTAGTTCCCTCATAAAGTTATGTAAGGCTACTTCAAAAGGAGTTGTGCTCGCTTCTTATCTTGCCCACATGAAGCCATGAGAGACTTCCCTTCTAAAAATCCAAGCAGTGCCATCTTGCATAAGGTTCTCAAATTTCCTCTTTGACATCCTCATCACCATAGTCACCTGCAAGAAAACATCATGTATATTATATAATGAGTATCCTTAGAGACTCAGTAAGTGGTCTTGCTTCTATCATTAAACACACTATCATTCCTAAACTTCCATATAATCCAAAGAATATTTGCTGAAAGAATAGACCAAAAAGTGTTGAAATATTTCTTGAGATTAGTCACAAAACCACATAAGATATCAAAGACATTCATATCATAGCTAACAAAAAGGCCAAACAAACACCAAACTTCTTTAGCAAAAAGACAATCAAAGAACAGGTGATTAACTGTTTCAAGTAATCTAAAAAATGAACAATTATTAAAATCTTCATCAAGATTCTTAATAGGCAACCTATTCAATAATAGACACCAAAGGAAGAGCTTCTTCTTGGGTTTAATAGGCCCGCGCCATAGATGCTCACAAACTCTTTGCCAAGATGGTGGGTTAAGGTTAAAGTTCCAAGTGTTGCTCAAATGGTTTAGAATGTCATCATTATCAACAAGGAAGTTATAAATGGCTATGACTTTGGCTTTGATTGCATGGAGTATAGATCCATCAATGCATTTAAAGGAAGACAAGTAATTACTGTTATCAACACAAAGGAAGGGTTGAGGGAATGAGGAACAGGCTGCCTTTAGAACAAAATATGTTCTTATTTGGGATAATGACACAAAACATCTATTGTTGATTTCCTGCCAAGATAATAATTGTCCATCTTCAATTACATTATCAAATATTTGAATGTCTTTCACTGCCCAAGCTTTTGTTGAGGATCCTTGTAATAAGGCTAATGACTTGTCTTTATGCATCAAGTTTCACCATATTGATCTATTCCACCAAACCTTATTTATCATCATTAATTATTGTGAGATTTTTCCAAGATCAAGGGCACAATGAAAAGTATAAAAATAGAGACAAAAGAATGACAAGAACAAACTGTATTCTCATCACTATGAAAATGATCTACTGGATTCACCAATAAAATGAATATAGGCCTTCTTATATAGGCAAGGCCATATGGATGTATGAGCACACAATCATGACATGTGGCTCAATGAGAAACAAGGGTAGGTAAGAAATACTAGGGGTAGGTAGGAGAAATAATATAATATTCCACAAGAGGTGGATGACCCACCGAATGTGGAGTGTAACAATAAAACATCACCACAAAAGGTGGAATTTCTCCTACAAGCTCTATCCCTATGTGCACACTTCCCTAAGTGTCTCAAATCCAAACTATGAAGAAATGCATTATCCTAAGTTAACTTAAGTAAAGTGTAATAATATCCATAATGAATATTTATTTACACCAACACCCCCCCTTAAGTGCAACTTAGGGGAATGAAGACTTAAGTCAACAATGCAAGATGGGTCCTAGCTACTAGGCCATGATAAATACCCATGTACAATACGCAAATGCAAGAAAAACTATGTAATGCAATCTCTCACAAATGAAGAAAAGGAGAAAACCCAGTGGGAAAAAAACTCCCCCCAAAAGAGAGATGAAAGTACAAAAGACTCTCAAAGAAGAAGGACAAAACCTCAAAGAGGAAAAAGTCCCCCCCATAAGAGAGGAAGGAGAAGTCAGCTGACCCCCCCTAATGACACATCTCGTACCCCCAAGAGAGCTCGCAACTACTGGAACTTACTCTCGGTGAAAGGTTTGGTGAATATGTCTGCAACCTGCTCCATTGTAGGACAATATTGCAAATCAATGACCTGCTCCTGAATCAACTCTCAGATATAGTGCATATGGATCTCGATGTGTTTGGTCCACTCATGCTAGACCGGGTTCTTTGAGATTGCAATAGCACTCTAATTGTCACAATGTAGAATTGTCGATCATGGAGTGGTGAACCCAAACTTTGTGAGAATCTACTGAAGCCAAATGGTCTCAGTTGCTGCATTAACAGTGCCTCAATACTCAATCTCAGTCGAAGAAAGAGCAATAGCATGTTGCTTCTTGCTCTACCAACAAATGGGGCTTGAACCAAGGTGAAAACTGTAACTGGAAGTAGACTTACGATCATCAAGAATGCCAGCCCAATCAGAGTCTGTGTAACCAACCAAGTGAAGTCCTATGCCTGCTGCATAGTCAATCCCATAGCGATGTGTACCCTGGATATAATGAAGGATGCGTCTGGTAGATTTCCAATGAAGCTCATGTGGTTCCTGCATGAAGCGGGAAACCATGCCAACTGCAAATGAAATATCAGGGCGTGTATGGGTCAAGTAGATGAGACTACCCACAAGCTGACGATATAAAGTGGCATCAACTGGTGGAGAAGAACACTGAGCCTCAAGCTTGACTCCAGAAAGAAAGAGAGTCGGTGTAAGCTTACAATCAGCCATATGAAAGCGTGCAAGTAGATCAAGAGCATACTTGCGCTGCAATAGTGTAATCCCGAAAGGTGACTGTGAAATCTCTATCTCGAGAAAGTAGTGCAAAAGACCCAAGTCAGTCATAGCAAATCTGTCATGCAAAGAAGATTTGACCCTGCTAATGATGGATGTGGTACTCCCTGTAATGATCAAATCATCAACATAGAGCACAAGTATCAAGTAAGAGTCATCCTGTCGTAAAATATAGACATTCTGATCGGAATGACACTTGGTGAACCCTACGGGGAGAAGAAAGGAATCCATCTTGGCGTACCAAGCCTTGGGGGCCTGCTTAAGGCCATAGAGAGATTTCCTTAGTCTGCAAACCAAGGAAGTATCCTGGATGAAACCCTATGGCTACTCCATATAAATCTCCTCATCAAGATCACCATGAAGAACAAAACTCTTCACATCCATCTGATGTATAACCCAACCATGAGCTACAGCAATAGCAAGTGTCAAGCGAATGGAGTTCATCTTGGCTACGGGCACAAAGGTCTTAGTATAGTCAACACCTGCAACTTGAGAGAAACCTTTCACAACAAGCCAAGCCTTATACTTATCCACACTACCATTCGCATCATACTTGGTCCGATAGATCCACTTACATCGAACCATCTTTCTCCCCTTAGGGAGATGGACTAAATCCCATGTTTTGTTCCTCATCAAGGAACTATACTCTTCCTCCATAGCTTGGTCCCACTCAGGAACCCCTGATGCTTCCCGAAATGTCTGTGGATCAGAAGCGGTAGCAATGAATGCATGTGGAAGATCCTAATGTTGTGATCAAGTTCTCAGTGTATCTGAAGGATCCCCAACAAGAGAACCCACAGACTCAAGTGTCTGTCGAGCCCAACGAGGTCTAGGTGGAGGTGGAGAACGAGGCTCCTCAACTGCAAGTGGACCCTACGGAGGTGTAACCCTGCGAGTCAGAGTTGAAGGAGTCTCATCATCTAAATCACTAACATCACTATCCACAATGGAGTAAGGTGGAGGAGGTAGAGACGCTAAGCTAGGAGAGTTTTCCTCAAAGTGAACACTCCTCTCAATGAATACCTCATCTGTCTCAGGATCCATCAATCTATATGCCTTAACACCCTCAGGATATCCAACAAATATGCAAGGCCGACTCTGAGGTGCCAATGCCTTGCATTTCTGTGGAGGTATGCGAGCCCATGCTGGACACCCAAAGACTCTGAAATGTCTCACAATCAGTTTCCTACCAGCCCAAGCCTCAAAAGGAGTAATACCTTGCAAAGCTTTGTGAGGAACCTGATTCTGGATGTGTGTGGCACAACTGATAGCCTCTGCCCAAAAGGTGGGATCAAGAGAATGTGCATGTATCATACAGCTAGCCATTTCTTTGAGAGTTCTATTCTTGCATTCTACAACTCCATTCTGCTATGGAGTGTATGTGACATAATGCTGAAGATCAATCCCCTCAAATGTACAAAAATCCTCAAGTCTTTTGTTCACATATTCCCTTCCATTATCTGTGCGAAGAATCTTGACCACTTTCCCGGATTGCTTCTCCTCATGAGTCTTGAAGTCCTGAAATCTGTCAAATACTTCACTCTTATGAAGAAGAAAGTAGACCCAAGTGAAGCAGGAGTAGTCATCAATGAAGGTGAGGACATAGCAGGCCTTACTAAATGAAGGTGCTGGAAATGGAACTGCTACATCACTATGAACAAGTTGAAGAACTTCGAAAGCTCTCCAAGCTTTCCCTTTATCAAACTTTTCCTCGGGATGCTTGCCCATGGAACAACCTGAACATACACCCTCTAAAAACTTGATTCGAGGTAGACCCGTGACCATGTCTTTAGTGCCGAGTTGCTGAAGATAGCAGTAGTTGAGGTGACCAAACTGCTCATGCCATAGCTTACTTTCTGAATTTGAATGACTCAACAAGGCCCTGGAAGGTGAACTTGGCACAAAGTGGAAGAATGAATAAAGCCTTGAGTTGTCATTGACTTGTCCCACTGCTACCAAGGCATAATCATCATGTTCCTTTACCAGAACTGAATCTAGTGTAAACTCAACCTTTTTCCCATTCGCATAGTGAGTGATTTGGTAGATAGAGAGAAGGTTGGTAGACAAGTTAGGAACATAGAGAACATTCTCAAATGTTCCATCATCCATGTCAACTGAACCTTTCCCTTCAACCTCTACTTGTGTATCATCACCTATGTAAATGTGAGGTACCTTAGATGGATCCAATGAAGAAAACTGCTCCTTTGTAGAACCCATGTGATATGAGGCACCTGAGTCAAGTATCCATTGCTATGAAGAACTTGTTGTAGCCACAAATGCTTGCCCTTTTCCCTTAGACTGTTAGGAAGAGGAAGGAGATGAATCCTTCTTTGTGTAGGTGGATGGCAAGTTGATGTTGTTTTTCTTAAGAAGATTAGTTAACTCATCAACTTGCTTTGTGTGGCATCGATGCTCATCATGACCATACTTCTTGCAATATGCACAAGTTGGCTTATCCTTCTTAGGTGGTGTCCCCTTCTTGGAAGAGGATGAAAAATCACCTTGTGATGGAGAGGATGATTGTCCTTTTTCCTATTGTGGCTGTGACTTAGATTGCTTCTTCTTCTTGTTGGAATCTTTGCCTTGACTTCCTTGATTCCCTTGATTAGCCACCAAAGCCTTGGACTTTGAAGACTTGAGAAACCCCATGTTCAACAACTTAGATTGTTCCAATATCAACATTTCTAGGAAAGCATCAAATGAAGGCATAACATAGGAACTCCCCATTGCCAAACGATGAGTTTGGAAGCTAGACACAAATGTTGCATATTCTAATGCAAGCTTGTCCAACAAGTTGAATATCAACTGAACATCCTTTTTGTCAATTCCACAATCCTTAAGCTTTGCTCTTAGCTCATTTGCTTTGATGACATAATCTTGGATTGTATCAAAACTCTTGGGATCCAAGTTGGTGAGCTCATTGTCAATCTTATAACCTCTGATTTCATCAACTTGACCATACAATTTCTGAAACATATCCCAAGCATCTTTGATTGTAGTATACTTCTCAATATGAAAGATGAGGTCATCTGATACATACTTGCACAAAGTTCCAAGAGCCATGAAATTCTTAGTGAGCCATTCTAATTGAGCATTAGGATCAGCCTTAGGATCAGGTGGTGCTGCTATTGTTCCATCTATGTAATGTGTGAGACCTTTTTCCATTAATTTGCTCCATACTTTAATTTTCCATGATGCATAATTATGTGGAGTTAAAGGTGGAAATTTATGAGGACTCATTGCAACAAAAATGAAAGAGCACAAGGAAAGAGAGGCACAATCACACAAAACACCCCCCCAAATTCACTCAATCAAAGAAACCCCCCCAAAAGTGATGATTTGACACTTTATACTTAGTGCATGTACAATGGGCCACTTGCAAAAAATGGCAAAGTGGAATTCTGATTTCAATTTTACAACTGCCTCAATAAGGCCAAAAGAGACTCAAACTAATAATGCAAGAGATCTAAACTAAGATCCAAGCAATTTACAAGTACCAAATAGGCCAAATAAGACCAATATCTGAAAGTACATTTTCTACTTAAACTCTCTGAAATCTGATCATAGATTATGAAAGTAGATGAAAAATCATGCACTTTCAAAAAAAATGGCACTTGAAAAGAAGGTCGTATGAGCTCAAATGAGGCCTTTGAAGTTGTAGAATTGAGGATTTGACAGGTACAACTGAGAGAATTTGAAAATTCCGAAAACCTTGTGCACCAAAACCATAAAATAACCACACCACTACGAAGAGCACAAAAAATTATCCCAAATAAAAAAAAATTGCACCCAAAAAGGAGCAAAATTGAGCAAGTTATGGGCCTCCAAAGTTGACCCAAAAATCCAAACTGCTCAACGGAGAGGGGTCTAAAAATTTCCAAAGAAAATGTTGACTGGGCACTGACTAGGTGTTGACTGGGTGCTGTTGACTGGGCACTAACAAGGCAGAAGGTACGGATCCCAAAAATAATTTTCAATTTTTTTTTTCTCAAAAAAAAAAAAATTTCAAACTAGAAAATAATTTTCAAAAAATATATATATATTTGAAAAAAATCCAAAAATTCCGTACTGTACTGCCCGAATTGGGCAAAGAATTTCCTCCACACCCCAAAATTGATTTTCGCTAAAATAGGTCAAATTTATACTTGATTTTTATGGAAACGGCCTCCTAGACGCAATGGTGAGGTCGAAAACTCTCCAAGATGCCTCCAAAAAGCGTAGTTCCTCAGATCCGAAAAATAGAAGCCTTCCATGATGTCTCCAAAAACCAATCAATGAAGCCCCAATGGCTCTGATACCATGTGAGATTTTGCCAAGATCAAGGGCACAATGAAAAGTATAAAAATAGAGACAAAAGAATGACAAGAACAAACTGTATTCTCATCAATATGAAAATGATCAACTGGATTCACCAATACAATGAATATAGGCCTTCTTATATAGGCAAGGCCATATGGATGTACGAGCACACAACTATGACATGTGACTCAATGAGAAACAATGGCAGGTAAGAAATACTAGGGGTAGGTAGGAGAAATAATAAAATATTCCACAAGAGGTGGATGACCCACCGAATGTGGAGTGTAACAACAAAACAACACCACAAAAGGTGGAATTTCTCCTACAAGCTCTATCCCAATGTGCACACTTCCCTAAGTGTCTCAAATCCAAACTATGAAGAAATGCATTATCCTAAGTTAACTTAAGTAAAGTTTAATAATATCCATAATGAATATTTATTTACACCAACAATTATATTATTATGTGAAATAAGGTGCCTCACACTATCCCAAGCCTTCCATAAAGATTTGAAAACTAATGAACCTGATGGGGAATTGAGAAATGACCAACAACCAAGTCACTGAATCGAAGACCTTTCTAGGAGGGACCTTGTTTGGGGACATATTTGGAAATATTATGCCTCACCAAAACCTTCCATGGCTCTTCCCTTTGGAGAACTTTGAAAATCCATTTAGCTGCAAGTGCAATACCTTGCACTCTAAAGTCCTTCAATCCTAATCCCCTCTTCATCTTGCTCATGGTTCACCATCTCCACCTAACCATATGTCTTTTTTTGCCCCCTTTACCATCAGACCATAGAGAATACCTGATTAATTTCTGCATGAATGAAAACTGATAATTGCTAAATAGCCAAGCCAAGGTATAGTAAATGTTGGTGTTGGAAATAAGCCACACCCGGACCAATGATGGACTAGTCCAAGAGGGGCTAGTAGCTCAATGGTAGAGCATTCCAACAGTGTATGGAAGGTCCTAGGCTTGAATCCTAGCTGGTCCATGTCTCAACATGGTATTAGAGCCAGGTCTAGGCTAGGAGCCCCAAGCACACGAGAGGTGTGGCTTAAGGGGGGGTGTTGGTGTTGGAAATAAGCCAGACCTAGACCGATGATAGACTAGTCCAAGAGGAGTCAGTAGCTCAGTGGTAGAGCACTCCAACAACGTATGGAAGGTCCTAGGTTTGAGTCCTAGCTGGTCCATGTCTCAATAGTAAATATTGTAGAATGAAAGAATCTTCTGACAAACTTGAAACCTCACAACCCAAGAGAGGTAATGCCTATTCCATTTTCTCAACTTCTTGTCTATTTTGGCCTTAACCCATTCCTACATCTCCTTAAGGTTGGGGATGATAGCAAAAAGTATGCCCAAGTACCTAACTTGATGGTTTGGCCCACCCCACATAAGAGGGAAACTATTGAACCAGGCAGGTGGGTGGATTTCCCATCCCAACATAATATATTTGGGTAGGGAAACCCTTCTTCCAGATTCATCATAGAAAATATCAAGTTTGACCATTTAAGCACCAAATTTATTTTCCTCTAGGTCTACCTGTATCATCTGCAAATTAAATATTCAATCATTCTTTTCCATTGGGTAGACTAATACCCTTCACCTTGGTAGACACGGAGTTGTCTCTTAATAAGTAAAACAATGCATCAACAACAATGACAAATAAGGTCGGGGCTAAAGGACAACCATGTCTAATGGATCTGGTTATAGGAAAGTTATCCAATTTGAGGCCATTTACTTCAACACAAGCCATAACATCATTCATGAGGATTTTCATCATCTAGTAGAAGAGCTTGGGGAATCCTAAACTCTCCATCATCATAAATATAAAGCTCCACTCAATTCTATTATAAACCTTTTCAAAATCAATTAACATCATAAAAACACTCTGTTTAGATTCTTATGCCCAGTTCATTTCCTCCCAACAAGTGAGTAAATTCTCCAAAATATATCTTCATTTAACAAATTTGGTTTGGGTACTATTCACCACCTTGGGCAAGATTCCCTCCAGCCTTTTGGCCAAAATTTTAGCTAGAATTTATAAGAGACATTAAGTAAGGCAATAGGTCTCCAATTCTTAATAAGGGATTTGTCTCCATCTTTGGGTATGAGTTTAATCACTCCACTATTTATGTTCTTGCCCAAAGAGCCTTTATCAATTGCCTCCTTGTAGATACGAATAAGGTCATCTCCTATCCACTCACTATTCTTTTTATAAAATTCAATTGGCAACCCATCAGGGCCAGGTGCCTTGTCATTCTTAAGTGTCTGTATGGATTTTTGAATTTCATCCACAGACAATTCTTTGTCTAATTCAGTGGAATCTTCCTCGCTTATCTTTTTAGGGATGATATTGCTTATATTGTTTCTAGCATTCTCCTTATTAAGACTAAAAGCTTATGTAGAAAATAACTTATGGTAGAATTGGGTAAAAGCTTTTAATATTCCCTCTTGATATGAGATATTAAGCCCTTCTTCATAGATGTTATCCATTCATTCTCTAGCTTCCTTACTCCTAAGGATATAGGAGAAAAAAATTGATCCCTTATCCCTTTGATCTAACTAGTTGATCCTTGCTCTAGTTTTGGCACCTTGTATTCTCACATTTTGAATCCTCCTCAAGTCATCCTTAGGTGCTCCAAGTTTATCAGTAGCCTCTAAATTACTAGGTTGTATCTAATGGGTTTCTTCAGCTATGATAAGGTTGTTATGCAACTCAGTCTCCAATCTTCTAGCATCTTTCACTTTCTTTTTTCCTACAGTTTGGAACAAAACCTTCCAACTCTGTACATTTTGATTCCATCTATCTATAGCACTATTCTACCTAGGATTCCAACATTTATAATGCCTAATGATGTATGAAGCATACACAACATCCTCATCTTGGAACAATCTAGTGTTGAGTGAAAAGGAATCCCTCACAACTTGAGGTAGGGGGGTGGGGGGGGGGGGGGGGTTAGACTTGAGACAAAAAATAGTATTTATGGGATGATGATAGATAGGGTGTATGGGATAACCGTAACACTGCAACCCTTCTCATCCTTCTTCATACTGATCAAGTCCTTATTGAAGTAAAACCTATCCAGTCTACTATAAATCATCTTGCTCCCCTACTAGAATTTTCACCATGTGTGCCAAATATCTTTGAGTTTATTTCACTTTCCAACCAGAGGATCAAGAAATCTCAAGTTTATTAACCATTCTATACTAGAAGAATTTCTCATTAGGTTTCCATTCAAACTTAATACCACCTACCTTATCTTGTGGGTGTTCAACCATGTTAAAATCACCACCTAGGATCCAAGGTATGTCCTCCATCTATGCAATCCACTTCCAGAGCTCAATTAGCTCCCTATGGCCATTTGGGGCATAGATAGATGCAACTCTAAACTCTTGCTCCTTGTATTTCATAATGACCCACACTATTATATTACATGGGGAGTAGCCCCATCCGATAACAAAATTGGCTCACCTATTACAGATTAGTATGGCAGCCCCACCTTTCCCTTTTGAATGTTTTGTGACAAAATGCTTAGCCTCCCTCCATATACATTTTAGATTAACTTCTAGGGATAATTGAATGGATTTGATCTCCTGAAGTAGGAGGACATTAAAATTCTTTTTCATCTTTAAGAACCTCTTAACCACATATTTTATGTCCGGGGACTCCGGTCCCCTTACATTCCAAGATACACAATTAAAATCCATTTAAGACTTAAGGAGTAGTGTCCATTGGAGCCCTAAACATTTTGTAACATTTGGGCAAGTGTGCTTTTTGAGTAGGTTTATCATGCTTCTTAGTATTGGACATGTTGGGCCTACCCCTCTTTCTTTTAAACTCAAACATTTGGTTAGCCCCTAGGGTAGGGGATATAGTTTTCTTACCACTCTTAGTGTGCTTCTTCCTTTTGGCCTTGACCTTCCTTGAGCCAAATTCTAACATGGCGTCTTCTAAGAGTTTCACTAAGGCTGAACCTTTATAAGGGACAATAGCCCATTTTTCCCACTCCTTAGGACTATCTTTCTCAAGATCAACTATGCTCTCCACTTCTCTATCTTCCAACACCATGTCCTTATCAACCATATCAAGGGTATGAGTGTTGTCATGGACAAAAAAGTCTACAACATGGGTAGACCTCAAGGGATATTTGAAAGGGGAGGTATCTGTGGGTTCAACAGCAATAATAAAATCATTTAGAGGGACCTCCGAATTATAAGCTTTCTTGATCACAAACAAGTCCTCATCTGAGTCCTTTCTCAACTTGTCACGAGCATTGCAAGGGACCCTTGAAATCTCCACAACTCTCCCCCCCCTAGTAGGCATCTCCTCAACCCTACTAATGTTGGAGACCATACTATCCATGGCTCCATTCACATCCTTGCTAGAGAGGTTAATTTGAAAAGAGCCTTTACTATTATTGATATTAGCAACACATTCATTTTTGTTATCCACACCATCATATATCATCTTATCAATCCTCTCTTTGATAGTTGCAATATTATTGATTTTCAATAAGGAAAATTGTCGAGCATTCAAGGTTCTATGCAAGGGGTGGCCATTGGAAGGCAAAGACTCCATGGGGCAAAAAGAAGCAACATGGGCAAGGGGAGAAGAAGGCAACACATCAATGGAAGACGCAATAGGGAAGGCAATCTTCACATCAACACCCTTGCCTAGAACCACTGTTCCTATTAGGATCTATGAGTTAGTGCTCCGTGTATGTGACTAATTATTATCATGTAAATGTTAGTATTTTATAATATTATTATCATATTAACAATAATATATATTACGGTTTGGAGTTGTTTTACCAACTCATATGGTTTGAATTGTGTATTGTTATGTGAGTAACAATCACAACTAAATAGGGATTGTGGAGATAATCTCCTTCAATATAGGAGTTGACTCTCCTATATATATGTAATTGTATTGAATGAAAAATGGTTGGACGCACCAATTATTTTTTGTATTTTATTATTGTAGCTTTTATTTCATTGTGATCATATTTTCTATTACGGTATTAGAGCATTGTTGATTTTGTGTGCCTGTGCATTAAGATTGTAATGTCAAGAATGTATTTAGTATATTGCAGTTTCAGTAAAATGGTGATATCTCATCCATTTCTCAATGAAATTTAAAAATTCAAAGTGATTTGGAAACCTAGTTAAGAGGGGAACAAAACCCATAAATTATTTGAAGCAATTCGTAATATTTAGTGAGCTGTTTGAAGTATAAAGTTGACTGATATGTTTTGGACGTGAGAAGAAGTAAGGGAATTTTAGCAGGTGAAAGATTTTAGAGGTGATCGATAGCAGTGCCAAAGATGTTCCACAATGATGAGTCATCATCATCTTGTGACTCGCTGTTATTCAGAAATGATCATAAAACTTGAGAATTTGTGGGAATAGCAAGGACTGCAATAGAAGGCTGAGAACCATTAGAGATTGTAAGATTTTCTAGATATTACCTTCATATATACACTAAATGATGACAAGTTTATGAATGGCGTGAGATAGTGAGCTTTGCCTGCTGCTATGAAAAAGATTTTTAATCTTTGGTCTAGTTCTTTTGCATTCTATTCTTTGTTGTAATTTGATTACAGCCAATTCTCACACTCCAATGTCTATAATGTTCAATTGATATTGTTGTGATCCCATCTTTGGCTGAATCAGATAAGCATGTAGATCTTCGTGAAATCTTCCATATTGACGACATGAGTGGTGTGACTACTGGGATACGAAGCAATATTGGAGTTTAAATTTGTCATATTGCTGCATGAGAAGCTTAGTAAAAATATTTTTGATAGCTAGTTTGATATTTTAGTTTGTTGATATTTAGTACTTGGTGAGGTGTTGCAATAGTATTGTTAGTCCATAGACAAGGTTTTATCGTTTTGTTTAGAATAGTCTTTAATTTTTTTGGAGTCTTTAATTATTGTATTGAAATGTAAAACGTGTCAACAGTTATCAGAAATACAAATTTATTTCAATTATAATTGGAGTGCATGATTGGTGGTATCCAACACTTCTTGTAAAAGGTTTGCATCAAGGGGAGGAGGATATATTCTTTCCTCACAACTGATGAAATGAGCCTTAAATGACAAATTAGCTAAGTAAGTAGCAATTTCATTGTAGGATGGAGGTACCAGAGGTTGGAGGTCAATTAGCAACCTCTCATTAGTCATCAACAATGGGGCCGCACGCTTGATATGGTGACAATTATATAATATGCAATGTATTTTTTTTCTTTCAACTTTTTAGTATGGTGTGTCAATGCTGAAAAATGGTTGTATTGGAGAGCATATGACTACAAAGGTCCTCTAACTGCAGTGATCCTCTGACTAACATACTTCATTGGAAGATGATCATTCAATGAATACATTCATTGGCAATGGTGACCATGTGCAACAAGATCTAGACAACAGGACCCAGATAGTGGTATGCAACCTAATATGATTTGATTTTCAGTGTTCTTGGTTGTGTGAATAAGTGGAAATTTTACATTGTGTTTGTGGGGGGGGATAATAACCAATGTTCCATTCCCATTTCGTGCCTAAATGACTAATGTCAAGGACAACTTCCAATGGTAGTGCCAGTTGTCTATGTTGTTTGAGATCGAGTGGCAACAATTGATAAAAATGACTACAAATAAGAACATTGCGTTCTTATGGACTATAATGTGAAACCTTTTCTCATATGGTTTTTTCAAATTTGTGATATGTATGTTGATTTCTATAAAACTTCCCTGATCTACAAGCATAGTGGTGAACAAAAGCACCAGAGTAAGTCGGTTCATAGATCTTGAAAGGGTTTGTGGGAGGATCCAGAAAACCACACAAGGTGGATAGTTGATGGGTTCTTGTTCACGTCAAGGTTTGTGGTAAACCTATTTAAAACCATTGAAAGAGAGAAACTTTCTTTTGTATCAAGGTCACGAGCCATGAGAATGAGCATGCCACAAGGGTGAGCATACTACAAAGGAGTGTGTGAATGTTTTTCTACCATGTTTTCACTAAGGGGGGGGAATGTTAGGATATATGAGTTAGTGCTCCATGTATGTGGGCAAATAATAATTATGCGGGTAATTATTATCATGTAAATGTTAATATTTAGTAATATTATTGTCATATTAATAATAATATATATTACAGTTTGGAGTTGTTTTAACAGTTACTCATATGGTTTGAGTTGTGTATTATTATGTGAGTAATAATCACAACTAAATAGGGATTCATGGAGATAATCTCTCCTTGAATATAGGAGTGGACTCTTACATATATATACCCAAGCACATGTTGAGCGAGTAGGATGCGAGGCATCGTACTACCGAGATCTATACCATGAGGTAGTGCCAGCGAATTAGAGGGCTCCATCTTATGCATATAGTACATGGTCGAGGAGGACCCAATCAGAGGTTTTGGTGGATTAGTTAGCATGAGGGCACCACCACCACCACCACTATGACCCAACTTAGGATGGATAGGCCCCACACCATCAAATGGTGACAGTACAGGGTAGAGGATCTTATGATGGACACAATAATTTTTTACCCTATGGGGATACCCTTGTATTATGATTTGACACATTTGTTTTTGATATATATATGAGATGGAGATGATTTTGGTAGCCTTTATGAATTGTGTACATGGACACTTATTATGCTTATGATTATGCATTATGATCTTGATGATGTGTTTATGATGTTGCTAACATGTGTGGATGCAAAATGTATATATGGATGTATATATATGTATGGATGCATGTGATATGATATGTATAATGCTAATAGTTTGTGATGCAGGATAGAATATGTACGTGTTATGATATGGTGTAGTTATGTGTTTATGTTATGATGATGTCATGTTTCTGGATGCATGTATTAGGTGGATGTTAGTGACGTATGCATGTCTAATAATTAATGGTTGCAGGGTGTATGCATATGCATATGTATGAGTACATAAGTAATGGAGGACATGATTATGATATGTGTATGCATGTGCATGACTATGTATATGTTATGGCAATGTGGATACTATGATGTATGTAATGATGTGATGGTTATGATTTAATTCATGATGTAGATGTAATGGATATGTGTAGTGTATGATAATGCACATGAAATGAAATGACATGCATAATATACTTAATGAATCTAAATGTAACTCTAAATGCTAAATGAAATGTATTTAAAATGCATATAAATGGATCTAAATGAGAACCTAGAAGACTTTAGATGGGTAATGCATGTAATAGACCTATAAGACAATGGATGTAATAGATCTATACAAGGGGGGGGGGGGGGTTGGGGACCACTAATCTGTGTGAGATATTAATTGTTGAAATATGGATAGTCTTAGGTGAGGGGATACAACTGGGAGGATTCTAGGTGGGGGGTTGTTCACTAATCACATGAGATATTAATGTTGAAGTATGGATGGTCCTATATGAGGGTAAATGGGCCTAATAGGACCGAGGTTAGTATTGAATCCCTAGTCTATGACATACAAAAATAGTCAAATGGAACTAGGGAATGGGAAAGCATGGACATTCGAGATTAGGTTTAACCAAACCACCGAACAGGCTTTGTGACTATTGTCATATTAAGTACAAAGAGTATTGCTACAGACAAAAGAATCCTTATGAAATGTCACAATGGTCCATGGTGTGTTGGTCCTCACAATAAGAAAATTTAATAGACCTAGAGGGGAGGTGGTGTGTACCTAGGGGATGGGAGATAGTGTGCTTATTGATTACAATTTGATATGCAATAGTATGATGCATGGGGAAGCTACGCCTTAGTTTAAACCAAACTTTGTGTGGAAAAAAATCTTGTAGTCAAATTTATAACATTAATGAAGATGTAGACGAACTAAAAACAGTTTGACAACCAAACTTTGTGTGGAAAAAAATCTTGTAGTCAAATTTATAACATTAATGAAGATGTAGATGAACTAAAAACAGTTTGACATGCAAATGAAAGATGCACCTAATAAAATGATGCCAACTAATACACATATATATGTAATGACCTAAAGGAAATTTATGAATTTTGAACTATCCTATGATGAATTTCATGATCCTACTAATGAACTGAATACAATCTAAGATTACCTAGGTGAGAATGTTGAATGTGGTGTGGATGAGGATGAAAATGAAAGGGATCAAATATTTTTGTGTTAACCATAGTACATAGGAGGAGGAAGAAATGAGAAGAGGGAGTGAATAAATTGGAGCCTTGGGTAGAAATGGAAGATGAAAGTGAATAGGGAGATAAGATGATAGCTTGGATGGAAGGCTTAAGAATGAATGGGATGGGTTGATTGTCATGCATTTATGTGGGGAGCAATCCTTGTTTTGATATTGCAAAGGAATAATGACACCATTGGTTATAAAATCCAAGATGTAATGATTTCCCTCTGTGTGGACTAGACTCATAAACAATAGGTCATCTTAACGCATGCAAGTGTCAGCATAACCAAGATGGGACATATGAGGCATGAGAGTATTGGGACATCCTTGTGCACACATATTTTACTGGGACTTGGTGGGTATATGCAAAGAATAGTCAACATAACCATACCTTCATATTCAAAGTTATATCTAGACTTGTTGGACCATGCATAAGAGAACTAGATCAAACATGCCATATAGAAAAAACCATGCCCTAATTTACACTAGTCAAGACACACCAAGATATAGAAATATTTAGGTGGTCCCATGTAGGTATGGTCATGGGACAAAATATAAAATCGAAGTGAAAGATCAATACATGCAAATGAATCCTTTAGCCAGCACACATCTCTTGCCAAGAGGTAGGATATGGGTTTGGATGAAGATGTCAATCATGGGAAGGATACATTCCTATGGGCATGATGGATAAAAGATCACTAGGAGGCAAGTGACATGTTGACTAAAGTATGTGGGCTAGGATGATTCAAGTCTGATTTTGTGGATTACATTGTTGACAGGTGCTTGGGATATGCAAAAGTCGAATAAGCTCAATTTGGTGGGAATCTCACTATAATGGGATTAAGAACAATGTAATGTTTTCATCCTTATTCACGACATTTGGATTACTCATCATCTCATTTGGAGGAGAAGGGAGTGATGGGGAGAAGTTCTATGTGAAATGCATGTATTAGGTGGAAGTGAAGAACCTACATGAATAGCTAATGACAAGGGGAATGCGTGGCGATATGAATTAGATGGCATGATGAAATTTTGATAAAGGGTTGGTAGAAAAATCTCTCTTCTTAAAGGGATGATATGAAATGAGATGAAAAAATACCAAAGCACATGAGCAAGTAATAAGTATCCAAATACATGATGGATTCAATTTATTTACCTTGATACCTGAAGACAAGTTTTCATAAAGGTACTTACCCATAGCACCACAAAGTGATTTTCACTAATGGATGAATGGTTTTTTTTTTACTTTTGTTTTTTGTATTTTTGACATTTTTTTATTTTTTTGAGTATTTTTGACAATTTTTTGTTTCTCATTGTTCTTTTTAGATTTTATTGCGTTTGTATTTTTTATGCACAAAATTCAAACACAATCGTATCCAGAAAGAACAATGAGAAGCATAATGGATTGTGGAAAACTTATTACTTCAATTTTTTATTTTTTGGGATTTTTTACATGTTTAAGAACTAGGATACCCCAAGGACTAGGCATAAAATATCTTAAGATGGATGATGCTCATGGGCTTATCCAAGGGTTCTCCTTTGGGTGTAGCAAGTCGATAGGCCTCAAATCCATACTTAGCAGTGATAATGTAGGACCCTAACCTATTAGGTTCAAGCTTTCCTTTCTTCTCTCAATCTTGAAGATTCCTTTGATTTTCTTTAAGGACAAGGTCACCAACTTCAAATTCATGGGTTTTGACCCTTCTTGTTGTAGTTGAGATGGAGGTGATTCTAATATACACGAAGATGATTCAAGGCATTAAGGCACCTCTCATCAAGCAAGTGAAGCTCTTGAAGTCACACAATCCTATATTCCTCTTTAAAGAGGATGTTCTGTAAGGATACCCTTAGTGAGGGAAGCTCAATCTCAATTGGCAAGACTGGTTCAAAATTGAAGACAAGGGAGTAAGGAGTGGCTCTAGTGGGTGTGTGGATGCTAGTACGATAGGCCCATAAGTCAAGATTAAGTTACAAGTGCCAATCACGGCTAGCTTCATTGATTTTTTTTTTAGGGGATTTTAGTGTAATGCCCCGCCAGGAAACCCCTAAGGGTTTAAGTTTAAAACACTCAAATAGAGTGTAAATATTTTTTTTTTATAATAATAATTAAGAGTATTACTGATAAGTTACAACATTAAGATAATTTGGAGTTATCTGAAAACTTAGATAACACAGCAGAAGGCTAAATGATCCTAAGAGGTTTCCCAACGCGATTACATAACCTTATACCTAACTCAACTTGCGTCAAATGAGGCCTAAATCTGGATGTCCTAATTGTGGGATAATGCATAGGACATGATTATATATATGTTCAATGATATGACATCTTAGAATCTTTAGGAAGCGTTCATTTACTTTGGGTGGTTAGGAGGCCATCGAGAGGATTATTTACTCAATGCACTTTAATTCATAATTTCATTAGGAGGCCTCCCATTGGGTTCAAGCGTTTAAATATAACAAAGTACATTCATTTGGGTTTTAAGATAACCATCCACACTCGACATCATCCTTTAATGTTAAAAAAATATGGCTAATGAGATTCATTCATTTAGGGTTAAACTACGATTAATAAAACGAGGATTCCTTCATTTGATTTTAAAATATTCACCCACATTTGATATCTTTCTTAAATATTAAAAAAAAATATGGTTAATAAGAATAATTTGTTCCTTAAGGATTAACTACAATTAATAGAGTGAGGTCCCTTCATTTGATTTCATGCATAGCCAACTAATGAGTTGTAGTTCTTTTATGAAGCATAAATTGTGAGTAGCCATAGAATTCATTGAAGTTTTATTAATACTAATAGATGGCTAAATTCATTGAGGTGAAAATGTATTAGGACACATGAGAGCATCCCTTAAATTACAATATAGTTAGCAAGGTGATATTCATCATTACATGATTAAAACATGAGTACATAGTGACGTTCTTTTCATTAGGATTAAAGTATAATTATCTTATTGCCTGTCACTCCCTTTTTTAATCGAATAAGGTTAACATGAAGAGATACATTTACTAAGGTTTAATGTATAAACAACTAATCAATTATTTCCCATTTTAGTCCAATTTTAGCAATCATAAGGGATTCCTTTTATAAGGGTTAAAATATGGATATCTAGTTGAGTTCACCCAATTATAAAATTAATCTGGTGAGGATTATTGGTTACAATTACAACATAATTAACTAAATATATTCATCTAATATAGTGGAATTTAATTAACATGGCGTTGCTCATTTAAGAAGATAAAAGTAATTACCTATATGTTGATCACCCCTTTAAATTCCAACTTAGAAACTATAACATTAATTCTATCTTGGTTTCCCCTACTCATTTGCTCAATTTACATGCCTAATAACAAGTTAATCTAATGATGTAATCTAGCAAGATTCTTTCCACTTTTGCAACTTTTAATCCACATTTTCAAAATACTTTTCCATAATCTCAGTTACGAACTTCCATGAACCTGATTACTACGTTGCCAAGATGAATAATTTTATGCACTTAGATTTAAATTCATTAATTTCCATCGTACACTTATGAATAGCAACCATACATGATAACTTAAAGCATAAAACAAAGTAAGCTAAAAACATCGCATAACACAGATATGATCTTGGAGTTCACCCCTAAAGGGCTACATCTCCGGGTCTGCTCAACTGCAAGACCCCTTTGGCATTAATATCGTTAGGAATACATAAATTACGCGTCTTTTACATCTTTTCCACTTAGGCGGATACAACATATTTACAAATGACCACTTGATCCACAAATTCCTAGTTGACTTCCACGTAGAGGCAGAATCCAACAGTGCATGCTAAAAGGAAGTACAAAGTCCATTGCCCAACAGTACCCTATTTAGAGACCTAAGACTTAACAGGTGTTCTAATGACAACACGATAGGGTCCAAACAATTACATCAAGGTTTGCCATCACTTTTCCAAAGCAAATACAGAACTTAAACTTATAACTTTCCAAATCGATACATTGCCAAAACTTCCATTCATTCTACTAGCATATCGATGAAGTAATAACAAAATATTCGAAGATAATTTAGATTCACATTTCATATTCTCCTATACTCTAGTTTTCATTTCTACAATTATCGCGAGATCTTAATCATTCAATTCGAAAGACGGTGCTTATTTAAAAGAAAAACAACGTCTTGTTAAAATATATTTCATGACGTTAGCAATGGTGTTTTATTTCAAAGGTCTTCAAATACAGACAATGTTTGATCTCTTCTCCAAGGATTACCTTCCCTATTTAAAGAAGTTCCAAATTTAAACGTTTATTAATATCAATTTAATAATCCAAGACCAATAAATTTTAATTAATCTGCAAATATCAAAAAAAATGCAATCTCCATTGTTTATTATATATATATATATATATATATATATATATATATATATATATATATATATATATATATATATATATATATATATATATATATAATATTTAGCAACTATAATCCACATTTATAAAATGAAAATAGATTCTTCTACCAATTTATTACGACTTCCACTCACCCCCCATTTCATTTTTAAGTGCTAATGTTATATTTTATTTTATTTTATTATTATTATTATTATTATTATTTTTTAAATAATAATAATAAAATAAAATAAAATGAAAATAAATTAAAAAAAACTAAATAAAACTGGGGGCACTGCGGGGCCCACCTCCCAACCCGGAAGGTGCGGAAACCCCACAGTCCTCCCTGCTACCTTACTGTAGGCGCAGGTTTTCCCTGCGAGCTGCCGTGGACACAGGGTTCCCTGCGGACACCGTGGTCACAGGTTTTACCCTGCGGCCCACGGTGGACGTAGGGATCCCCTGCGGCCCACTGTGGACGTAAGGGAATACCCTGCGGGGCCACAGGAGCACGGGGATAGGGGGAAATGGGGGAGGGGGCAGCGGCGCGAGCCGAGCTTCGGCTCCTCCGCCTGCCAAACCCTAACCCCAAAATACATTGTTTTATTTTTTGTTTATTATTTATTTATTTTTTGTTTATTATTTATTTATTTTTTGTTTATTATTTATTTATTTTTTGTTTAATATTTTGATTCGTTTCACAGTCCGAATGAACCATTTTTTTTTGCATAAAAATTTAACAAGAATGAAATCCTTCATTTTTGCATCTTTTGTTTTTATTTCTATTTTTTTTGTGTTTTCACAGACCTATTCATTTTCCAGATTTACCCAAAACTCCATTATGGGACAAATATCTCCACATCAGGTTTGAAGCCACAAAATTTATTAAAAAACAGAAATTTGTTTCAAGAACAGCCAAACTTTTAAAAGAAAACTGAAACTATCCTTCAAACAAAACATCCATGGATAATATCCCCTTTTTTTTTTTTTAAATCCAACAAGAAATAAATAGGTAGATTCGAATCCTACCTCATAATGCATTCCGGGCAAGAATCTTGATGAAGAGCTCCCCAAATCTGCTCCAAGCAAGAGAACTCCATTTCTCTTCCCCCTTTTTTTTTTCCCACCTCCCTTTTTTTTTCCAAAAAAAAAATCCCCGAAAGAGAGAACCCCCCAAAATGTTTTCAAAACTAGGTTAAAATGAGAAACCCTATTTTTGCCCTAATCTTCAATTTCAAATTTAGGCATTTATTTTTAAAATAAAATGAATGAAAATGAAAATGGAAGTCATTCATTTACATTATTTAATACATCTTATTCGCTTTCCTTATCAAAATTAAAATGCTTCTATTTCTTATTGTGTTTTTAAATTTTAATTTCTCAATATAAATTTTAGGCCTACTTCTTACTTCGAAACTATTGACTAGGGTAAGGCGTTTTGATTAATTTAATTTTCTAAAAATCAAACTTTTATACTATATCGACTTTACAAGTAAAAAGAAAATAATTTTCTTTTAAATAATAAAATTTACCCTTTTTCTTCCAACATGCGAAAATGATTAATTTATTTCTATTTTTTTTAAATGACTTTAAATCTTTCCTTCCTAAAACGCATAACTCATTAAATTCGTTATTTTAAAATTAGCTTATTAAATTAACTCGCTATAACATAATAAAGCGGCCTTTTTAAATAAATGACTAATCTAATGCAAGAGTCTTATTTATTTTAATTTCTCAACTACAAATGCGTAAATGTTACAAATGCGTAAATGAGCACACTAACCCAAGTTAAATACCTTAAGCTTGCTACAATAATAATTAAAGCAATCTCTTTAAATTAATGATTAATCATATAAAAGAAGCTTCCTATTTAAGTTTCTAAATTACCAATGTGCACGTCTACTCATAAATTTGAATTTAATACTTAGAACAACAAACTCCACTTACCTTGCGCAAGGCATGCAAATCGAGGAAGTCCTCCAAATCTCTCGACACGCATCCCAATGAAAAGCAAGCCCCACGAATCCACACACGATGCTCACCTAACCATGGCTAAGGCAAGACGAGAGTTATATGACCACTAAATCCGAATTCTAAAGATGAAGGAGGCATACTCAACCTTGCAAATCTCAAAGGAGATGAACCTTGCCCTAAGCGGTGTTGTACCTGCAATCTCCTGCACCCATGAATTCATACAAGCATGCATATACATATACATATTCAATGAAGGCGTTAGCTCAAGATTTATCACAAGGGTTAGGAACAATTACATTTACACGAGAATCGATGCAAAAGCACAATAATAAGTATGCACAGTTATTTATATTATCTAAACTACACATTGCATCACGGTTAACCTACCATTCAAGAATGCCACATAGGAAGTCAATCAAGGTCAAACGAGTTTTTACAAGTCCGACTAGGGTATGGGCATTATATTTAGTAAGGGTTTTGTTAGAGGCCCCAACTTGATCATTACCTTGTGGGTAGTTGGGAGTGAAAAAGCAATGTCAGATATTGAATTTCTAGAAAAGTTCCTATACATCTTGATTTATAAAAGACCTTCGATTGTTTGTGACAATGGCCTATAGGATACCATAGTGACATATGATGTAATTCAAGGTAAAATTTGCTATTTGTTTGTCATTTGTGTGAGGTGAATGGCTTCAACCCATTTAGTGAAGTATTTTTTGGTGGTTATAATGAATTTATAGCTATTAGAGGAGGTGGGGTGGATTTTGCCTATAAGATCACACCCCCATTGTGAGAAGGTCCAAGGTATTATGATGGCTTGCAACTCTTGTGAGGGTGCATGAATCAAATTGTCATGGTGCTAACATGGGAGACATTTCTTCACAAAGTGATTAGCCTCTTGTTCTATTTGTTGGTGTAGACGTATAAAAATGATCATATTCCTGAATGAATATTTTATGTTCATTTCTCTATTTAATTAAATCCGATTTAATTGAATAACCCACATTCCTCTATTTAAATTAAGTAAATTACTCTATTTAAATTAAGTAAATTACTCAATTTATTCAAATTAAATTCACTATACCTCTTTTACCATTTAATAGAATAAATCATTTTATTCAATTAAATCCCCTATCCACTTTTTAATTAAATTCAAATTTAATTAAATAGTTATCCTAAAATTGAATAAATCTAATTTATTTAATTTCCCCAATTGCAACCAATTTGAATTAAATCCATTTTATTCAATTAAAGCCTATTATCCCTTCATCCACTTGCAAAATACTACACCTCCCACTTGCTTCCTAAACCCTATTCCCAACCCCTTCTAGATTCTTCTAATCGCTTCTAATTAGGCTAAACCCATCTCCTAAACTTTGTCACATCCTTAAGCAAGGGAAGGTCACTTCTCAAATCCTCAAAGTCTTTGGAAACCCTTAAAGGCTTCAACCACTTAATTTTCCAAGTCTTCCTAACCATTAATGGTTAACTCAACCCTCTATCATGATTAAAGAATTTCTTTTAACTCAACCTCCATGTAACCCAAGGGTCTCATCAAGCATTCATTGCTTTGACCATGGTTATACCTTAATCATTTGCACAAGAGTTTATCCTTTGGATTAAAACTTAATCCAATGGGTAACCCTAACTTAACCATAACCCTTACCCCTAAGATAACCATGAGGTCTTCTCAAGCATTTAATGCTTCCTACCTCTCTTCTCAACCCAGTCTTATGTTGACATTTGTCACCATTTTATTGGTGCCAATTGCAAACATGGATTCCCAACTTTCAAACTTAGCCCTTCATTAACTCTTTCAATCCTGACCATCCATTGCCCTATTTTTGCTATCCAAGTCTTTAGCATCACACTTATACTCAAATCCATACAAGCTTTAATATATTATTTTATGTTCATCATTTAATCTCTCTTTTCAATAGGAATTAATCTAAATATGCATGTTTAGAGTATTTTCCTTATCATTTTAGCTTTATCATAGACTAATATAGCATGCTAGGATAGTCTTGTTACTAATCTTGCCATCTTATAACTAGTTTATTGCATTTATAGGATCATGCATAGCTTAGGATGCATTTCATCTTAAAATCAACTAAAGCATCCCTCGTTCTTGAATTTGTCATCCCTAAACCACTTTTCTCAGTGATTTGAGAGCAAAAACATTGGTTTGAGGGACCTTGTAAGATAGAGAACCATGGAACCATCCTTGGGAAGTTGAGTCATCCTTCATGAATCCATAACTTGAACCAAGAAGTCTTGTGGGTGTGTGAGCAAGGCTCCCTAGAACTCCATTTTTCACATTTCAAGTTCTATCGACCCGCTTTTCCCACATACATTTTTGGCGCCCACCATGGGGCCCGACCCCATATATCAAATCGGTTTTTAAATTTAACCTTTTTTGCAGGTACACGAGAAATAGAAATCAGCACGTAGGAAGCATTCCCTAGTGCATCCGGTTAACAGTCTAGCGCATCCAACTTTCTGTTTAGCACATGGGGTCTATTTAATAGCGCATGTAGTCTTTACTATAGTGCATCATCCCACTAATATTTTCCTGTAGGTCTCAGCACGGGAGAAAAACAGAGCAGCGACTTCGAAACACAAAGTGGGGCATCTGAAACACAGCTTAGCGCATCACGCTTATCAGATAGCGCATCCAGATTATATTGTAGCACGTACAGTTTGTCCTGTAGTGCATCACAAGCAGAGAACAAAATTTACTTTGTAACAGAAATCGGATTTAGACTTGTAGAAATCCACAAAGCCAGTATTTTGTTAACTACTTTACTTATTGTTTTTGCAGGATTACTGACAGTTTCTTGTAGGTTTGGGAGATCATTTTAACTTTTTTAGTTAGGATTTAAAATAGTTTGAATTTTTTTTACTAACTTAGCCAAGTTAGTTAAAAGTTTGAATTCTTTTAATTTCTTGTTTAAAGGATATTGAACTCACTTTGTTTTGGGCTTTAAAAGGAACAACAAAAACCATCATTTTTGCTTTTCTAAGAGAGCAAATTTGCAAATCAAAAGGCTAAAAAAGAATTTCACCATCCTTTGGTGCATAAAACGACCCATCTTTAATTTTGGCAAAGTAAAGAATCACACAAAGTCCAAAGGTCATTTACAAACTTAAAGAGGGAAGATCTTCCCCTTTCGAATCGATTTACTTTGTTGACAAAACATCAGATTTACTTTGTTGACCATTTATTTTCAATAAATCCAAAAATCATTGCCTTAAAAAGTTAAAAAGAACACCATGTTTTCGTGGAGCAACATCTCCATATAGAATTAACAAATCATTGCTTTGAAAGATTAAAAAGAACAACTTGATTGCCTTGTCTTGAAAGTAGAAGGTATATGCTCTCCCCTTAACTGGGTGATCAAAAAGCCAAACTACTCTTACGCTTTCAATCATTTCAAGCATTTTACAATCTTTAGCAGGCCTGCCCTCCCGACGGATTGAAATCAACTCTTAAAGCCATTTATGGCCGGTGTGAAGGGAATGACCTAAGTGGGAAACGACTTTGACACCAAGTGTTCCAACCCACTATAATCAAAAGTGGAAAGTGACGAAAGTCCTTTTCAACGGTTGCGCGCAACGATTAACCTTCCCCCAGTATCCTTGAGATACGTAAAGCCTTTGTTCTAAAGGTTGGGAAGCCTCCTAAGGGAGTTTATCACTGACAGCCGAACATGAAGCCTGATTACGAACCATAGAGATAGAAACCTTGAGCCAAGTTAGTAACCAAACATTTGTAATATCATAGTGCAAGGGTGGGGAAGAATCCGCCCCCAAGATCGCTCACCATATATCTCCCAAGATAACTACTCAATTGTGAAGCAATTTACTTTGAGTTAATTTCTAGCAAAAGGCAAAAAATCGGGTGCCCTCTAGGGGGTGACACGGTTGTTTGAGCTAACGGAGTATCAAGACTAGTGGGCTATGCTATTACTTATGACCTTTGAATAAAGAGTCTTCTTGAAGTGTATTATTTGTATCCAAACCTGTTAAAACATTGGGGATTTGAACACATCCTCGCAGAACATACACTTTTTGTTAGATTAAGCAAAATGGTTGTCTCTTTGGTGCTATGTTTGCATTTATTACTTCAGAAAATCATCCATCAAAACTGAAAAACTCATAATAAAAATCCAAAAATTGCAAAAAAAACCAACCAAGGAAAATATCAGGACAGTCTAGCGCATGAGAGCAACTTCTTAGCACGTGTGGTACATTTGTTAGCACATCAAAACATCAAGTTAGCATGTCCAATTAAAACAGTAGCGTTCTACCAAAATTTCAAAACAGTATTAAACAGTTAGTGTATCTGGAAAACAACCTAGCACGTTGAAACATCAGCTTAGTGTGTAGAAGTCAAACAATAGTGCGTAAGGTTTAACAGTTAGCATGTAGCAGGCCCATATTAGCGCATAAATTTTTTAGCAAAACAGAAAACAAATTTTAGCAGTCTAAAATAGTTAGTGCGTGGCCTGGGGCAGCTTAGCGCGTGTGGTCTTTTTCTTAGCGCATGAAGAACTTCTGTAGCGCATCCCGTCTCTGTTTTAGCGTGTGACCAAACCCAGAAAAACAAGGGGCAAAACAGTGAAGAATTTTGAAAACTTAGAAGACATTTTTGGAAACCTCTTTTCATCAACTTCATTTTTCATCAAACTAGAGTATCAAAAATAGAGCTTTAAAAACTATTTCTTGAGCAAAATTTGTGTCAAACAAAAGTTGTAAAAATCCAAAATTGGTTGCACGGTAAAACATATCTATCCTATCAAAATCATGAAACATCATCACAAGTAACAAATAGGTCCTTTATCATCTCGCGGATTTTATCTCAAAAACACTTGTTTAAAACCTCAAGTTGTCAAATCAACTTCCCATATCAGGAGACTTTATCCATATCATTTGACATGCTTTGTCGTGAGGGGGCATCTAAACCTTCACTTTGATAAAGTAAAACTTCAGTTTTCAAAGCAAGTTCAACTGAATCTAAAACAATTCAAAGGAAACCATTCATCATTTATGCATGACTAATCCCCATATTCTGAGAAGAAAGAATACTTATCGTAACACCACGTTGAGGAAACAACAACCAAGTTTTTCCAAATTTATCAAAAGAAATAAATTTTTATACATCAATCGTCATCTCTTCAAATCTCATCAAAAATTCCATCATCACGTCAAACTTTATATCCAAAACAAATCCAACAAATTTGACAAAAAGCCTTTAAAGACTAGGGCATATTGTCAAAAATCTGCATTTAATCAAATCATAAACCATGGAGGAAAGATCAATCCAACATTCTTGCTCGATGAGTGCATCACTTACAACACACCCCAATTTGAACCACCAACCCCCGAACAACATATCGAAGAGGATTTTGTCCCCTTCGTCACAGAAAGTTTCTACTAAAATGCCTGTTACTCGCTCGCAACAAAACAAACAAAGCGAGGCACAAGCAGAATCCAGTATGAATCGGAGGTTATCAAATCCTTTTGAAGGTCCACATCTAGAGGATACTGAAATTTTTGAAGAACTTCTTCAGGAATGCCAAGAAAGTGCTTCATTCCAAAAACTTGTGGAAAGACTCATGAAAAATGACAAGGAAAAATACTTGCTCATGCTCACAAGCAAAGGGGTTAAACTCCCCGAAGACTTTGACACAGACATGTTTAGAATGAGACCTCAACATTACGAATATCAAGAACGACAATGAGAAAGGGAAGCACGCGACCTTGAACACGATATTCCTGAAAAAAACATACCGGAACATTATACACCAGGGCAAAACATCCCTGAGCAACACATTCCCAAGCAAAACATACCGTTCCATACACCATTTCAAACCAGGATTAATGCAAGGGAAGAACTCTTCCCTCGGCAAAACAATGCGTCTTTGGTTGCCCTTACTCAACAAATGCAAGACATGCAACAAGGGACAACAATACGGTACTCATTAAACAAAATTTGTCCTTATCCCTTTGACAAAAGATTGCACATGATCCCTTTTCCTCCAAACTCAGATGTACCTAAATTTGACAAGTACGATGGAAAAAGCGATCCCCGTGATCATGTCAGAGAATTTTGTACCATGAGTCTTGAATTTGCTCATGATGACACCTATCTGATGAGGTTGTTCCCAAGAAGCTTAGGAAGACAAAAAATGGAATGGTTATCCAAGATCACACCTCCTGTCAGATCATTTGATGAATTGGTCAACGAATTCATAACACAATATTCCTATAACATTCAACATGCTATAACCATGCTAGACGTCTGCAGCATCGAATAGAAAAACAATGAAACATTCATGATATTCCTTCAACGTTGGCAACGTATGGTTTCACGATATCCTCGAGACATTCCTGAAAAAGAGAAAATGGAAATTTTCATCGACAACTTGAATGGTGAGATGAGTTACAGGATCAAGCTCCAATGCATACCATCTTTCGCTAAATTGATTGAAAATGACATTCAAGTAGAAGAAGCATGTGTCAAAAAGGGAACGCTCAAATTCTTCAAAGAAAGAACAAGTTCATCAAACTACAATAACCAAAACAACAACAACTTAGACAATCTAGATTCTGGACTCGAAACAAAAACAAAGGTGGTAATGAATCACATGATCCAAAATCTAAACAACTAGTGCTTGCATTATCAAGAAATCCTCAAGCTACAAAGAATCCTAAAGGTACTAACCCAGATGCTAACACATATGCACCGAATACCAATCAAGGTCAACCCAACACAAACAACACCAACAATACTCAAAACAAAACCACAAATCGAGGACCTAATAACAATTCGCGAGACGACACCAACAATTTCCAAAAATGTGTCTTCACACCACTGGGACAATCATCGGAGTCAGAATTCAGAGAACTCCTGGCAAACAAAATTATCTCTTTGCCTGCAATCAGCAACTATGAACCCCAAATCAAACTACCTTTGTGGAATGACTCACACTTTTGTGATTTTCATCGCAACAAAGGTCATTGAACGAACGATTGCATGAGATTGAAAAACATTGTTCAGGACATGATTGATCAAGGTGATTTAATGGTAGATGGTCTCAAAACAAATGGTGACCACGAAGCCTTTAAAAATCCTCTTCCAAACTACAACAAAGATGGAGCTTCAACCTCAAATGATACACGTGGGGCTCGTATCAATCACATCTATAATAACACCATCAATCACATATCAGCTGAAGATAATAATGTAAACGTCATCACAATTAGAGACTAGCATAATCATGAATCTATCAATGTAACAACCAGAGCTCAAAAATATGTCTTGAAGGGCCACACAACAACAACAAACACTACACCAAAAATCCAATATGATTTAGTTAGCCAACTATGCAAAACTCCTGGTCAAATATCTATACTAGAATTGTTAAAACTGTCGCCAAAACACAAAGATATATTGGAACAAGCGCTATTGGAAACCAATGTACCTCAAGATCTGGATGCTGACAAATTCCAAGCCATGGTTGCTCATATGACAGGACCTCATAATCTCACCTTCTCCAAGCATGATAATACTTCCTTAAGTCATCCGCATAACACTCCTCTCCATATTGAAGTCATTGTCTATAAGCACCGAGTAAAAAGAGTATTGATAGATGGAGGAGCTGGACTTAATATATGTACCTTAAAACTTATCCGTGAATTAGGCTTCTCTGAGGAGTCTATTGATCCATGTAAAAAGATTACCATAAAGGCATATGATGATGAGGAAAGATCATCCAAAGGAACCGTGATGTTACCCATTCAAATTGGACCAGTGTAAAAGGATACTATGTGTCAGGTCTTAGACATAGACCTCACGTACAATATTTTATTAGGTCGACCCTGGATACATGAAATGCAAGAAGTGCCTTCTATGTATCACCAATGTGTCAAATTTCCCTATAACGGACAAGAGGTCTCTATATCTGCTGATCACAATCCATTTCAACATTGTAATGCAATGGAGGCAACCCAGGATAGTTTGGTTCCCCATAATAGGGAAAAACAAAAATCCTCAACATCAAGTCTCCAAAAGGCAAAGTCTGAATCATTACCTAGAGATTTCAAGCAAAAAATGCAAATCAGAGAACAAGGCATGGGGGAATACTCTTTGGAGCCCATGTGTTTGGCCAACTTACCAACATCACCTAGATCTCATGGATTACCTACAACATCAACACATCAGGTAACTCAGCCCATCACCAAATTTGATGGTACCTTCATCCAAATAGGCACTCTAGCACATGAATCAGAAGAAAAGGACATTCTTAGCTGGTTATACAAAGATGAGGAAAAAAATAACAGAGCAGCTGCTCTGGACATAGTTCTACCAACACACCTATATGGAAAGGGCTACTTAATCATGCAACAAATGGGATATGATGGTAAAGGACCTATTGGAAAACACAAAGAAGGAGTCACTGAACCAATAGACCTTCCTTCACAGCTCAGTAGAGACAAAACAGGATTGGGCTGTAAACTCACTTTCCTATTAAGAAATATACCACGCATAACTCCAAAACCTCAATGGAAAGCGAAGAAGAAGTACAAAGAAGAATCCTAGCAGGAAGCACTATTTGAGTCAGCAGCAACAATCCACAAGGACCGTGAACGTAAAGAACAAAAGCAAGATCAAGAGAAACTTCTCAATCACAAGAAGGCCATATCTGCAACAATAGCTCATATTCAAACACCAATATCTAAAAAAGCAGAACTACCTTCTGATATCATTATTCCTCCCCAAGGAGGCACCGTATATGAGCAAATACAAAAGGTAGAAGCAGGATCCGACACAGAATCAGAGAAAACAATCAAACTGGTATCCATCATCAAAGATCTATTTTCACCATACAACATACCTGTTTACAACACTGATAAAATCTGGGATGATACCTCAGAGACTGATTCCAATAAATATGAATGGGGCAGCTGTTCTAATATTCCTGATGATATTACAGAAAATAGCAGTCATACACCCATTTATGAAGATGCATGCAACACAGAATATCAACCTCTTGAATTTGGTCCACAAAATATCTATGATGCCACGCCAAATGAGCAACGACATTACGAACAAGTCTATATGGAAAATGATATCATCGAAGACCTCGACGAAATCCTTGACTTCTTTAAAACCAAAACCAATCACAATGAAACCTCTATCTTAACACTTAGAGTAGAAGAACTTGATCCACCAAAGGATTCCTTACCATTTATCTTTCCTGACCTCATCGACTGGGATGAACTTGAAATACATGATATACCAATTTTCCCAGACGATGAATCTATTATCCACTACCTATGTACCATTAACCTGGAAACAGGCTCTACCAGCAAACAAAGTAACGATGTCTACAAACCAGGGAGTGCCAAGTATCTCAGTCGCAAAAATGAACCAAATAAAAGATCTAATGCTGAAAACCAGTCAATGGAAGCTCTAGATCACAAAAAAGTAAAAATAAAGGACGCATCTGAGGGTGAAAACTTTTTTAAGGCACCTAAGGATGGGAGACTTGACACTCTTCCTGAATATTTTCATGAGCGATCACCCATATTAATTGAGCCAAATCAATCAATCAATATTGGTACTAAAGAAGCAGTCAAAAACATACACCTAGCAGAATCTCTGACAGAGGAGGAAAGATCAACATTTCTCATCTTTTTTAAAGAAAAGCAAATTAACTTTGCTTGGTCATATGCAGATATGCCCAAAATTGATCCACACTTGATCATGCATCACTTGTCCATCTCTCCAGGAGTTAAGCCAGTCAAGCAAAAACTACGAAAGATGAATCTACAGGTGGCACTCATGGTCAAGGCTGAACTAAAGAAACTATTAGATGTCGGATTCATTCGACCCATCGACTATGTAGAATGGATTTCCAACATAGTACCGGTATCAAAACCAGATGGCAATATCAGAATCTGCATTGATTTCAGAGATGTCAACAAAGCCTGTCCAAAGGATGACTTTCCTCTACCCAGTATCGACATAATTGTAGACCTCACAACAGGCCATGCAATGTTCTCACTAATGGATGGTTTTTCAAGCTATAATCCAATAAAAATAGCCCCAGAGGATCAAGATAAAACAATGTTTACCTATCCTTGGGGAACATACTATTGGAATGTTAGGCCTTTTGGCTTAAAGAATGCAAGAGCTACGTATCAACGAGCAATGACAACAATCTTTCATGACATGATGCATACCTTCATGGAAGACTATGTAGATGATTTACTAGCTAAATTCTTCACTAGAGCAGAACACCTTGGCATCCTAACAAAGATCTTTTATCAATTGGAGAAATTCCAAGTCAGGCTCAACCCTAAGAAGTGTGTCTTTGGGGTTACATCAGGTAAGTTACTAGGCTACATAGTCTCAGCTAAAGGTATTGAAGTGGATCCAACAAAGGTACAAGCCATTATGGAGATTCCACCACCAAAGAATATCAGTCAGCTCATATCCCTACAAGGATGACTCCAATCAATCAGGTGATTCATTGCTCAACTAGCTAATAAAAGTCTACCATTCAATCATTTGCTACATAAAAATATACCTTTCAGATGGGAAGCCAAGTGTGCAAAATCTTTTTATCAAATCAAACAGTATCTGATGAACCCACCAGTTCTAGCACCACCAATAGCAAAAAAGTCACTCATTTTGTATATTTCAACAACAGATATATCACTGGGGGCACTATTGGCACAAGAAGATCAACAAGGAAAGGAACGAGCCATATACTACATCATCAGGACATTGAATGGGTATGAACTCAACTATACAGTCATTGAGAAGGCTTGTCTAATAGTAGTCTTCACTTCTCAAAAGTTTTGACATTATATGCTAGCACACACCATTAAGCTAGTGGCAAAAATTGATCCTCTCAAATATCCACTCAGCAAGGCAGCTCTTATAGGCCGATTGGCTAAATGGGTCATGATTCTCAGTGAATTTGACATCCACTACACAGAATGAAGAGCTATCAAAGGACAAGCAATTGCAGATCAACTAGCTGAAGCACTGCTACCAGGAAAACAAACTATGGAGATTGAATTTCCGGATAGAGACGTTCTTTCTATTTCTACCAAGCAATGGACCCTATACTTTGACAGATCCTACACCCAACATGGTTCAGGTGCTGGCATCCTATTCATCACTCCTAAAGGGCACACTATACCAAGAACATATCGGCTTATGTTCCCATGCACAAATAATGTGGCCGAATATGAGGCATTGGTTATAGGCATCAAAATGGCTGTAGAATGGAAAATCACAGAGTTAATGGTCTATAGAGATTCACAACTAGTCATCAATCAAATCAATAATGAATATCAAACAAAGGATGACAAGCTACTACCCTACAAGCGAATGGTGGATGACTTCAAACAATATTTTATACACATCACCTTTGAGCAAATATCAAGGTTGAACAACAAGGCAGCCGATGCCATGACTACTATCACTTCATTACTATAGATTCCAGAGCAACATAGTTGTTATGAGTTTTTGGTAGAGCAACTGTTCTCCCCAGCCTATGACCACTTGGAATCCCATGTTATCTATGCCTTAACCAGTTCAGATTCTCCTTTGTATGGACCGATATATGATTATCTAAAGAACAACATCCTACCCATTGACTTATCTTGAAACCAAAAACGTAATTTTATCTGACAAACCGCCCGTTATACCCTTACTGCTGATACTTTGTACCGTTGAGGTCTAGATGGTACTCTTCTTCATTGCCTTGGTCGTAATGAATCTGACTCCGCTTTACACGAGCTTCATGAAGGTATTTATGGCACCCATTCAAGTGGAACTACTCTTGCTAAAAAGATTCTAAGGATGGGATATTACTGGCCTACAATGGAAAAAGATTCTTACCACTTTGCCAAGAAGTGTCCTAAGTGCCAAATCCATAGAAATCTGATACATGCACGAGCACAGGAACTGCAGCCATTGACAACATCCTGGCCCTTTTGTCAGTGGGGACTAGACTTGGTCGGCAAAATTCATCCTTCATCTTCAAATGGACACAAGTTCATTATAACTGCAATAGAATACTTTACCAAGTGGATAGAAGCAGTCCCCATGACCACAGTAACTGGAAAACAAATTGCCTCTTTTATCCTGAACAATCTGATTTGTAGATATGGTATTCCAAGTTCCATCATCACCGATAATGGACGACCATTCAAAAAGCAAGATGTCCGAGAACTATGTGAACAATTCAAAATACAACATCAGTTCTCTACACCATACTACCCCCAGGGGAATGGTCAAGCAGAAGCATCCAACAAAACAATACTGAAAATCCTAAAGAAAATAGTAAATGATGCAGGCAAAGATTGGCATGTACAACTCAATCCAACACTTTGGGCATACAGAACTTGCATCCATAAACCTACATGAGCAACACCTTTTTCATTGGTCTATGGATCAGAAGCTATTTTACCACTGGAGGTAGAAATTCCATCTCTCAGAGTCTCTCTAAAAGTCTTAATCCCAGATGAAGAGTATAGAGTCAACCAACTGCAAGAACTGGAACTATTAGATGAAAGACATTAGCATGCTTACACTCATCTCAAAGCATATCATCAATGCATGTGCAGAAGCTACAATCACAAGGTCATCCCTCAAAACTTTAAAGTTGGTGACCTAGTCCTCAAAGAAAATCTGAAAAATCAGCAAGATCGAGAAAAGAAAGGGAAATTTGAACCTAACTGGTTAGGTCCCTTTGTCATCATATCAATCTATGGATCAGGTGCATATCAACTAACAACTTCAGAAGGAGATGTGCTCAACGAACCAACTAATAGCATTCATCTGAAGAAATACTACACTTGAGTAGTCTAATGCACGGAAAAAGTCAAAAACAAAAAAAACAAAAAAATCAAAAAACCAAGAAAAAGCAAATAAAAAGGTACAATAAAAGCAATTGGTGAAAACCTGGTAACAGGCACTATTGTGAAAGGATAGCTCCTTTATCTATATCCATGTCCTTATCTCTGCAGTACAACACTATCGGCCATAGCCCGACACTTAGCAAATATCCATTCAGGACATACTTAGCGTAATGACTATCTTGGTTTATCCATATATCCTTTCACTACACTTTACCATGGCTTGGTAATCGTTGTACATATCCACATTGAGAGACACACTTAGCTAGGGGCAACAATCATCAAAACTTGTAGCATGTTCAAACCATCTAGACTATTTGCAAAACTCAGAACACCACATCCAGCAACCAAAAACTTACTCAATCACGAAGCAAAACATTGAATTGCTAAAACAAGAATCACAAAAACAATACAATGGATGATTTTTTGAAGTACCAAATGTTGCATTTTGCATGAAGTCTTGACTATTTTTGCATTTGATCTTTTTAAATTATTGGATTCTCTAAATTTTCTCAACAATACTTCCATGCTAGAGAACATCGAGAAACTCCAATATTTTTCTTAGTTTTCTGTCTATGAGGTGATCACTTGTACTATGTAAATACTTGTCTCGAGACGTGATACAATCAATATCACTGAAGACATGATTCCACTTTATGCATACAAATGGTTTAATCGTGTCTATTTATACGCAATCCTCACTCTGGTTGTCCTGGTTCAATCATACCTTGACGCTTGTGTTATCTTGCAAAATCAAAACATCATGTAAATTTTTCTTAGGTCATTATGGTTCAATTATACCATTGTGCTTGTATAAATTTTCAACATATCCCAAACAAATCAATGCTCAATGATGATACATATATCGAAAGCAAATAAACATGTGGTTATCTCGGATGACAAATGCAAAATGAGGATGCTCCAAAAACCATTAGTTGCATATCATTTTACAATTAGTTGCATATAAAATCATACATTTCATTTTCAAGATACATATCACAGCATATCAAATCATACATCTCATTTTCAAGATACATCTCACATCTCATAAACATCATACATTTACATCATGCATTTCACTTCATCATATCATCTATCTAAGCATTGCATCATCATAAAATAAAGTAAAAGCACCTAGAACATGCATCCATAACACATCACATGATCAAAGAAAATGGTGTCATATATATATATATATATATATATATATATATATATATATATATATATATATATATATATATATATATATATATATATATAATGATCAAAATATACAAAATATGTCATGTATCGGCCCAATACAATGATCAAAATCGTCTCTCAAGTATGACTATCTCCTGAGGGGGATGGTCTTGCCACTGATGTCCCAGCCTCTAGATCTCCAAGAGGATCCTATCTCGAAGGCCCCGTCACGCCTCTTCTCTCTGACCGTGACTCAGTCTCTCGAGATCGACTCAATCTCGACTATGTAAAGCTCTATACTATGCGCTCCCTGGGCATCGTATCCTCATAGTGGTGTCGATAGTACTCTGCCTCCCTAACTCTCAAGGACAACTCTCTCATGATGTCCCTCATAGGGCCACCTACTGCTGCTCTCTACATGCTCCCTGCCAGCTCCTCCGCTCAACCCCACCGCTCTATCTCAGTATCATGCTCTAGGGTCAACTGGGTAATTTGACACTGCTACATCAATAGTTGTGCCTGCAGCTACTATATTGTCAACTGTAGAGTCATAATCTGGGCATCCTCCACATGTGTCAAGATCCGAACCCATAGGGGCACCTATGAAGGGGTACCCCCTGTCCCTCTACCTATCCTCGGTGCTGGTGAAGGTAACTCATCAATCCTCCTCCTTTGTGCTAGTCGTCTCCACTCATCAGTCCCTCCCACCGTTGCTATCACCTCTCCCACTTTCCCCTTCTCCCCTGCTCCAATCGCCAACCCTCCTCTCCCTCTATCCATCACAGCTTGTCAGACTGCTCTCTCCACCCGCACTCCACCTGCACTCCCCTATCACCCCCATCTCTACCTCTGTCTCCTCTCCTCCCCTAATATCCTCTCCCTCGTCCTCCTCCTCCACCTCCATCATCTCCCTCATCACCATCTCCCCCTACCTCATCCTCGTCATCATCAAAAGTAGGCTGCATCTCCTCAGGATCTAATATCCTAGCCACGGCCTGAGCTGCGAACAAACCAGCAAACTCATGTGTCATCCCAACATCTAATATCTTAGGAGTGTATTCCTATATATGGCCCGCTAAGCTGGCAAACCCCTCTATAGCCGCTCCACTATCAATAGTCGAACCCCAATCCGATATATCCTGTCTCCGACGTGCATATAAGCAGGTCCCCTGTGGTATCCCCTACTGCTGCCCATACTACCACAAAACTCTACCAACCTGAAATCTCTCGATCATAAAGGGCATCCCCCCTATCAAAAACTGACCCATAAAAACATACATCTCCAGCCCATCCTCGGCCCATACCTCACAATTTGTATACGGTTGCCAGACAACTGTATCAATGTCATCCAATACCCTCCTCCAGTGCTTGAGTTTTCCCAGCTTCCGTTGGGCAACTAACCCCCTTGTATCTGTATGCATATGCCCACCCAATAGGCATGTCTCTATCCACCAGTGGCCTAGCTGCTGGAATGTGCTCCCAACACCATACCTATAGAAGTGTCACGCCAGCTGACAAACTGTCGTAACCTAGGTATACCACCTCATGTAAGTCCCTATATAAATGGGCTAACATGGTCGACCCCCATGCAAACCTACGGCCCTATGTCACCATCTCCTCTAAAATCAATTCCCATCCTATAGAGAATCCCTTCAACCTACGATTGAGACATAGGAATCCACCAATAAAACTTGCTAGTACTGATGGAAGAGGCACATAGTCAAAATCCAAGAACTCCTACCAAGGGATCTCATATCCACAAACTGTCTCATCATGAAATATGCAACATAGTGCCTCTGTCCCGCCCTCCTCTGTCTGCTCATATGGCAATAATGCACCTGCTACGGGAATCCGCAATATCCTGTAACAGTCCTCAAGAGTCACCGTCATCTCACCTGTGGCAAAGTGGAAGGTGTTCATATCACTATGCCATCTCTTTATGAGCACTATGAGTAAACCCCAGTTCACAGTAAACCAAGGCATATCTAATAGAGATGACAGGCCACATCTTTCAATAATATCTAAATCAGTATGTGCCAACCATGGTATCAATGCCCATGGTCTGGGGAACCGCTCGTGTGACTGAACCACTCTCAATCGCTCTTGTCAAAAAGCAAAACAAGTCCAATATCAGTTTCCTCATCAAAACAAAGATATCAAAATCAAAATCACATCAAAAACTTGAAACATTTTGCAAATCTACTCAAGTTCCACATCATATCATTCCATATCAACTTGTAACACAACTCAAGTTTTCAAAAACCATATCAAAACTTGTAACACAACTCAAGTCTCCACATCACATAAACTTGTAAAACAATTCAAGTTTCCCACCCATATCAACTTGTAAAACAACTCAAGTTTCCAACCCATATCAAATTGTAACACAACTCAAGTTCCACAATCATATCAGCTTGTAACACAATTCAAGCTCCACACACATATTAACTTGAAACAATGCAAAGCAAATCAAGTTTAGGTCACAAACACATTAATATCTACATAAATAACTTGAAAATTTGCAAATCAAACCAAGTTATATCAGTACTCATATTGGACAAACTATCAAAAATATGACAGCCGACATAGCAAAAGGCAAAAATCCACCTCTCCAGGCAAAACTGACCTTATCCTATGTAATTTTCTACATTCACAAATCCTCCTATCTTGTAAAACCTACTGCATGCGCTAATTAAATTTGGCTATCCTATCTTGTAAAACCTACTGCATGTGCTAATTAAATTTGGCTATGTGCTAGACTAAATCTATGCGCTACCCTTTTTTCTCTACGTGCTATCCTATCTACCCTATGCACTAGACTAAATCTACACGCTACCCTTTTTTATCCACGTGCTATCCTATCTACCCTATGCCCTAAACTAAATCTACGCACTACCCTTTTTTCTCCATGCGCCAACTAATCTACCCTAAGCGCTAAACCTGATTCATGCGCTAACCTATCCCACATCTGCGCTACCTATTCAACCTTATGCGCTAAGTCTAACCTATGCGCTACTTACCCTTGCCCATGTGACCCCCTGTGCACCCTATGCGCTAGCTTTACCTAATGTGCTACCCTTTTAACCCTAAGCGCTACCCTGTGTCCCTCATGCGCTACTCTAAGGCCATGCACTAACCTAGAAACTTCATGCACTACCCTAAACATTTTCGGACCCTACTCTAAATTACAACCCTATGCGCTAGGGAATTTTTTGTATGTGCTAAACTAAGACCCCTATGCACCAAAATGTGAAAACTGCATTTCAAAATTCAAAAACTGAACAAAAATGACCAAATTAAAAATCAAAAAGGGGTCAAAAGGGTTGACTTACCGGTGGTCCATACACGGCAGGACTCCAATACCTCTGAACGCGCTCGAATCAATGTGTAGAATATAGAATAGGCATTTTGTCTTCTCTCCAAAAGTCTCTTTCTCCAAGGTCAACAAGCACAAATGAGACAAAACAATGCACTTTTTCCCTTTTATTGGGTAAAATAAAATTAGGGTTAGGGAAATGAGCATGTAATGTGCTCGTGGTCTCCCTCATAACCTCGCACACGTCAACTATCGGGAGATGAATCAATTTAAACATTCCACCTAGCCAAATTTTGCAAAGCAAACACAATTACCAAATCAAATCAAATTTTCCAAAATTTTGATTCATCTCCCAAGGGGGCATTATCACCATCGATTATCAAATTTGTGGCATCACACATCAAATTTGGGGCACAACATGAAAATCCATAAAAACAACATTGATCATAAAATCACGACGACACATCATTTTCTTTGAATTAACATGTGCACACACGTCACTTCAAAGAGGGGCAAAATGTAGACGTATAAAAATGATCATATTCCTAAATGAATATTTTATGTTCATTTCTCTATTTAATTAAATCCAATTTAATTGAATAACCCACATTCCTCTATTTAAATTAAGTAAATTACTCAATTTATTTAAATTAAATTCACTATACCTCTTTTACCATTTAATAGAATAAATCATTTTATTCAATTAAATCCCCTATCTACTTTTTAATTAAATTCAAATTTAATTAAATAGTTATCCTAAAATTGAATAAATCTAATTTATTTAATTTCCCCAATTGCAACCAAATTGAATTAAATCCATTTTATTCAATTAAAGCCTATTATCCCTTCATCCACTTGCAAAATACTACACCTCCCACTTGCTTCCTAAACCCTATTTCTAACCCCTTCTAGATTCTTCTAATCGCTTCTAATTAGCCTAAACCCATCTCCTAAACTTTGTCACATCCCTAAGCAAGGGAAGGTCACTTCTCAAATCCTCAAAGTCTTTGGAAACCCTTAAAGGCTTCAACCACTTAATTTTCCAAGTCTTCCTAACCATTAATGGTTAACTCAACCCTCTAGCATGATTAAAGAATTTCTTTTAACTCAACCTCCATGTAACCCAAGGGTCTCATCAAGCATTCATTGCTTTGACCATGGTTATCCCTTAATCATTTGTACAAGAGTTTATCCTTTGGATTAAAACTTAATCCAATGGGTAACCCTAACTTAACCATAACCCTTACCCCTAAGATAACCATGAGGTCTTCTCAAGCATTTAATGCTTCCTACCTCTCTTCTCAACCCAGTCTTATGTTGACATTTGTCACCATTTCACTGGTGCCAATTGCAAACATGGATTCCCAACTTTCAAACTTAGCCCTTGATTAACTTTTTCAATCTTGACCATCCATTGCCCTATTTTTGCTATAAATAGAGCTCTCATTCCTCCATTTTGAGATATCCAAGTCTTTAGCATCACACTTATACTCAAATCCATACAAGCTTTAATATATCATTTTATGCTCATCATTTAGTCTCTCTTTTCAATAGGAATTAATCTAAATATGCATGTTTAGAGTATTTTCCTTATCATTTAACTTAATCATAGACTAATATAGCATGCTAGGATAGTCTTGTTACTAATCTTGTCATCTTATAACTAGTTTATTGCATTTATAGGATCATGCATAGCTTAGGATGCATTTCATCTTAAAATCAACTAAAGCATCCTTCGTTCTTGCATTTGTCATCCCTAAACCTCTTTGCTCAGTGATCTGAGAGAAAAAACATTAGTTTGAGGGACCTTGTAAGATAGAGAACCATGGAACCATCCTTGGGAAGTCGAGTCATCCTTCATGACTCCATAACTTGCACCAAGAAGTCCCGTGGGTGTGTGAGCAAGGCTCCCTAGAACTCCATTTTTCACATTTCAAGTTCTATCGACCCGCTTTTCTCGCATACAGTTGGCATTATGTGAACCAGTATGAGGACATGATGACATTGTATGTTGTCATTGATGTCAATATACTGAAGAAGAGAGAATCGGTGTGTTACCAAGAACCGGTATAACACTGAACCGTTATATGTACCAAAGTGAAGCGGTGTGTTGGGTTGAGGTGAACTGACATGTGGTTATGGGAACCGGCACATGGAAGCTTTGTATGACTATCGGTTGGCAGTCTCAACTTCAGGGTTTCTGGTTGAAGTGCCTCAAACCTGTGTGACTCAATAGGTGACTTTGTGTGATGAGTTAGCAGTATAATGAAGAACAGATCATGTTGCCACGTCAGCCTTGTGCACGTGAAGGATCTTGCATGAAGGAGAGTGTTCCTATCAACCTCGGGAATGTGCAAAGTCTATAAACGGTGAAAACACGTGATGGGTTATCAGTCGCCATGAAAGCGATGGAAAACGAACAATGGAGAATGTCTTGAGATTGGTTCAAGATTGTTGCATTTAATGCAATGTGCTCAATAGTCAAGATTGAACCGTTTGAATTCCTTAACCTAACAGGTTTAGGGTTTAGGGTTTATGCTATCGACCTATCTATTTCCTAGAAGGTCGATGTTGTGTTTCTTTCTGAGTTTGTTGGTAAAAGTTGTATGTGTGTATCCAAGAGAAAAGATACGTGATTCTTGCCAAACTAGAGGAGAGAAGTGATACTTGTAGAGTGTAAATGCAGAAAGTGAAGAGGAGCTAAAGTGGATCTGCATTAGCATTGAGTGCTGTTACCAGATCATTGTAATACCTGTTGATCTCTAACCACTTCAATAGTTGGGAAATCCCTTAACAGGGTAGCTTTAACCGGCTTACTGAAAATCCTTTAATAGGGTGACTCAAAACCATTGAGTTCTTGAAATCCTCTAACAAGGTAACCTTTAACAGGGTTTAACCCTTAACCGAATATTCTAGCCATCCCTTAACTAAGTGAACCCTAACAGGATCAATTCCTAACAGAACCTATTGTATTAGTCTTTAACCAGACAAGGCTCCTAATAGAGTGGACTTCTAAAGAGTTCAAAAATAGCTTGTGGGTATTCATCCCCACCATGGTTTTTCCTAGTTGGGTTTCCATGTGAAAGATCTATGTGTCATGTGTGGTGTTATTCATGTGATGGTTTGAGTGATTTGTGTCTAAAGGTAAGTCATGTTGATCTAGCTGTTTATATATCTTTTGATGATAGATTACCTATTTATGCACTATGGTGAAATGGAAATGAAGTATTAGATTGTAAGAAAAGATAAGTGTCAACCGGTTTATGCTTGTCTTAGTTATTATGAGTTTTGTCAGTTGTACTCTGTTTAAGACCGATGTTACTGTTTGTCTGCCAAAGCACAGTGTCTACTAATAAACCAGTTTTAGGTTTGTGTTTTTTCCTGTACTGATTCACCCACCCTCTCAGTACCGGTTTGGTACTATCCGTTCATCATTGAGTTATCAATTGGTATTAGAGCGTCCTCTAGGTCCTCTGTATTATAAGCTTAACCGCTTGGGGAAAAGATCCCAGTTTAATGATGAAGAGGGAAGGTCCAAAGTTCAACATAGATAATTTTAGTTTATGGAAAGACAAAATAAAGATATACATCAGAAGCATGGGTGCTCAACACTGGAGCTATGTTGAGGATGCTTATGTTGCCCCTACCGGTACTCTCACCGATGACCAAAAAAGAGAGATGCAGGAGAATGGGCAAGTCATGGAAGCCCTAATTAGCAGTTTATCTGACATTGATTTTATTGATGTCCAAGATAAAGTAAATCCCAAAGAAGTATAGGATACTCTTGAAAATATCTATGGCAGTGATGAGCATGTAAAACAAGCTAAGGAAAAAAGCCTTAGAGGGAAGTTTGAAGAGATGCAGATGTTTGAAGGTGAGACCATTCAATAGTATGGAATAATAATCAAAATTGTTGTCAGAGATATCAAGAGTGCAAGTGGTAAAATGGAAGATTCCACTGTGGTAAGCAAAGTTCTGAGATCCTTATTACCGGTCTATGCAATAAGGGTTGCTGCTATTCAGGAGTTGAGATCAATAGACAAGACTAAGGTATCCTTAGACTCCATCATTGCAAAGTTGACAACTTATGACCTAAATAGTTTTGATGGTTGTGTTCAAAAGACTAAATTAGCTTTTAAAGCTTCTATTGTACCATCCAGAAAAGGAAAAGAAGCTAACACTAGTGGTGAACCAAGACAGAGCAGAGAAATGGATGATGAGGAGATTTTGATTGCATTTGAAGCTCTTCTTGTTAGGAAACTTCCTAAAGGAACTGACAAATACAGAGGTAAGCTCCCTTTGAAATGCTTTTCTTGTAACCAGATAGGACATATTGCTGTAAACTATCCAAATGGTGACAACAAGGACAAACCGGAAAGGTTCAAGAAATTCAAAGGAGGGAACCAGAGAAACTGTTTTGTGGCAGTTGATGAAGGTGTCACAGATGAGGAATTAGAAGATGGAGAAAATGAAGATATTGTGTTTATTATTGTCAAGGAAGATGTGTCAGACAAGAAGGCTCTTGTCTCTCGGTTTGATAATTCCAATGACTTGATTATTGACAGTGGTTGTTCTCACCATATGATTGGTGACTAGAGCAAGTTTCTATCCTTGGAAGAGTATGATGGTGGTGGGGTTCACTTTGGTAATGATGCACCATGTATGGTCAAAGGTAGAGGGTCCATCTCTCTGAATGGAAAGAGTAGTGTTGACAATGTGTATTGGGTTGATGGTCTCAAACACAACCTTCTAAGTGTTTCCCAACTGAATGATAGTGGTCTCACTCTGGAATTCAAGAATGGAGTGTGCAGAATCAAAGGAAAGAATGGTGAATTGGTGGCCACCGGCATGCAGACCAAAGGTAACCTATTTCAACTTAATGCAAATATAAGTACATGTCTTATGGCTAAATTTGATGATAGTTGGATATGGCATAGGAGACTCTCCCATGTAAACTTTGAAAACATTGTGAAGGCCAGTAAGATCAAGGCAGTTAGAGGGTTGCCGGTGCTAAGCAAACCAGAAAATACCTTGTGCAGAGACTGTCAACTGGGGAAAATGTTTTCCTGAACCTTTAAAGGTAAACCTTTCACTGCTGACAATTTGCTTGATCTCGTGCATACTGATTTGTGTGGTCCTATGAAAACTAGGAGTGTGCAGGGTGATAGGTACTTCATGATTCTCACTGATGACTACTCAAGAATGATGTGGGTCACATTCTTGAAAGATAAGTTTGAAGCTTTTGTAAAGTTCAAAGCTTTCAGAGCATTAGTGGAGAAGGAAAGCAGTAAAAGGATCAAGTGCCTAAGAACTGATCAAGGAGGGGAATTCACTTCTAATGAATTCAACAAGTACTGTGAAGAACATGGCATCAAGAGGCAATTGTCTGCCCCCCGAACTCCACAACATAATGGCCTAGCAGAGAGGAATAACCAAACCGTGGTTGAAGCAACTAGAACTATGTTGATTCAAGGAAAAGTTGCTCACACCTTTTGGAGAGAAGCGGTGAGCACTGCAATCTACATAATGAACCAGGTACTCATCAAGAAAGGTAAGGATAAAACTCCTTATGAGTATTGGACCGGTAAGACACCTATGGTTAGCTACTTTAGAGTGTTTGGTAGCAAATGTTACATCAAGAGGAGCGAACACCAGAGCAAATTTGATGCGAAATATGATGAGGGAATATTCCTAGGGTATTCCACCAAGAGAAAAGCTCTCAAGTGTTTCAATAATAGGACTTAGAGAAGTATGGAAAGCATCAACGTAAGAGTTGATGAAACCTCTGAGAAAACTGAGGAAATCGACAGTGAGCAAGCGATAAATGAATCGGTTGTAACCTTATGGGAATCGATTGCTAGTCAACCAAGTACTAGTAACAGTGTTCCTACATCGGTAGATGTAGATGCTGATACTGATGGAGATGAGGATGAAGAATATTAGCAAGAGGAATCTATTAAGACCATTCCTCGGTATGTCAAGTTGAATCATGATCCTAAGCAGATCATAGGAGATAAGGATGCAGGAATCCTTACAAGAAGAAAGGTCAGAGAAAACTCATGTATGATCTTTGAATTTAAGCCTAAATCATTCAAAGAGGCACATAAAGATGAAGACTGGTTCAAGGCAATGGAAGAGGAACTTGACCAGATAGAGAGAAATGGTACATGGTCTTTGGTACCCAGACCAGAGCATAAAAATGCCATTGGTACCAAATGGGTTTTCAGAAATAAGCTGAATGAGGATGGCACAACAATTAGAAACAAAGCCAGACTGATGTGTAAAGGATATGCCCAAGAAGAAGGAGAAGACTATGGAGAAACCTTTGCTCCTATAGCCAGATTGGAAGGAGTTCGTATGCTTCTTGCATATGCAACTTTTAAATGATTCAAAGTATATCAAATGGATGTAAAATCTACATTCCTAAATGGTGTAATTGAAGAGGAAGTGTATATAGAGAAACCAGATGGGTTTGCCCTATCTGAAGACAGTGACATGGTGTGTAGGCTACATAAAGCCTTATATGGTCTAAAGCAGGCACCTAGAGCATGGTATGAATGCCTGCACTCCCATCTTGTGAAGATTGGATTTGAGAGAACAAACAAAGATAGCAATATCTACTTGAAGTCTGAAGGAGATCGGATCCTGATCTATGAGGTATTTGTTGATGACATAATCTTTGGTGGAGATGACAAGATGAGTCATGAGTTTGCAGATGAGATGAAGAAAGAGTTTGAGATGTCACTCATAGGGGTGATTAAGTTCTTCATTGGACTGCAGATTCAACAGATGAAAGATGGAATCTTTATCACTCAGTCCAAGTATGTCAAAGAGGTGTTGAAGACCTTTGGCATGGAAGACAGCAAACCGGTTGGTACACCGATGGTGACCAGTTGTAAACTATCCAAAGAGGATGACTCAACATTGGTTAATGAGAAGGAATATCGATCAATGATTGGTAAGTTGCATTATGTCGTGCATAGCATACCAGATATTGCACATGTAGTTGGCATCACTGCAAGGTTCCAGAAAAGTCCAAGAGAATCCCACTTGGTTGCAGTCAAGCAGATTCTTAGGTATCTAAAGGGAACTATTGATTATGGATTATGGTATCCATATAGCAAGGATTTCAACTTGAAAGTATTCATAGATGCTGATTGGGCAGGTAATGTGGATGACTGAAAGAGCACAACCCGCGGTCCATTCTTTCTCGGTGGTAGACTGGTCTCATGGATGAGTAAGAAGCAAAGTTGTATCTCTTAGTCTACAGTGGAAGCAGAGTATGTTGCAGCTTTCATGAACTGCACTCAAACAATCTGGATGAAGCATGTATTAAATGGCTTCAAAGTTCCTGTATCTGAACCGATGAGTATATTTTGTGACAATACTAGTGCAATTAACATCTCCAAGAATCCGGTTTTACATTCTAGAACCAAGCACTTTGAGCTTAAGTATCATTTCTTGAGAGAAAAGGTTCAAAACAAAGAGATTGCACTGGAACATGTTTCCAGTAAGGAGCAGTTAGCAGACATATTCACCAAGCCTCTCCCAAAGGCTACATTTATGTACTTAAGAGGTGAATTAGGGGTGCTGCCCCATCAGGAGGTAAACTAAAGGTATATGCTCCACATCAGTCAAGTATTGCATAGTCAAAATTTTCTTTAGGATTGATGTGTTGAAGGATGCTACTCCTCAGGGTGAGCAACATAATGGAACATGGAAGCTTATGCCTCCACTTTGGCATTGTTGTCAAAGAGGGAGAAGAAGAGAAGTGGAGAAGATATCTGTAGAATTTGGGGGAGAAGAAGTGAAGCGGAGAGATATCTTTGTATATTGTCATCAATGCCAAAGGGGGAGATTGTTGGCATTATGTGAACCGGTATGAGGACATGATGACATTGTATGTTGTCATTGATGTCAATATACTGAAGAAGAGAGAACCGGTATGTTACCAAGAACCAATATATAAGCCAAAGTGAAGTGGTGTGTTGGGTTGAGGTGAATCGACATGTGGTTATGGGAACAGGCACATGGAAGCTTTGTATGACTACCAATTGGTAGTCTCAACTTTAGGGTTTCCGGTTGAAGTGCCTCAAGCCTGTGTGACTCAATCGGTGACTTTGTGTGATGAGTTAGTAGTATAATGAAGAATAGATCATGTTGCCACATTAGCCATGTGAGCCTAAAGGATCTTGCATGAAGGAGAGTGCTCCTATCTACCTCGGGAATGTGTGAAGTCTGTAAATAGTGAAAACGCGTGATGGGTTATTAGTCACCATGAAAGCGGTGGAAAACGAATGATGGAGAACGTCTTGAGATTGGTTCAAGACTGTTGCATTTAATGCAATGTGCTCAACGGTCAGGATTGAACTGTTTGAATTCCTTAGCCTAACATGTTTAGGGTTTAGGGTTTATGCTATCGACCTATCTATTTCCTAGAAGGTCGATGTTGTGTTTCTTTTTGAGGTTGTCAGTAAAAGTTGTGTGTGTGTATCCAAGAGAAGAGATACGTGATTCTTGCCAGACCAGAGGAGAGAAGTGATACCTGCAAAGTGTAAATGCAGAAGGTGAAGAGGAGCTAAAGTGGATCTGCATTGGCATTAAGTGTTTTTACCAGATCATTGTAAAACCTGTTGATCTCTAACCACTTCAATAGTTGGGAAATCCCTTAACATGGTAGCTTTAACTGGCTTATTGAAAATCCTTTAACAGGGTGACTCAAAACCATTGAGTTCTTGAAATCCTCTAACAAGGTAACCTTTAACAAGGTTTAACCCTTAATCGAGTATTCTAGCCATCCTTAACTGGGTGATCCCTAACAGGATCGGTTCCTAACAGAACCTATTGTATCCATCTTTAACCGAACATGGCTCCTAACAGAGCGGACTTCTAAAGAGTTCAAAAACAACTTGTGGGTATTCATCCCCACCATGGTTTTTCCCAGTTGGGTTTCCACATGAAAAATCTATGTGTCATGTGTGGTGTTATTCATGTGATGGTTTGAGTGATTTGTGTCTAAAGGTAAATCATGTTGATCTAGCTGTTTATATATCTTTTGATGATAGATTACCTGTTTATGCACTAGGGTGAAATAGAAATGAAGTATTAGATTGTAAGAAAAGATAAGTGTCAACCGGTTTATGCTTGTCTCAGTTATTTTGGGTTTTGTCGGTTGTACTCTGTTTAAGACCGATGTTACTGTTTGTCTACCAAAGCACAATGTCTACTAACAAACCGGTTTTAGGTTTGTGTTTTTGCCTGTACTGATTCACCCCCCCCCCCCCCCCCCCACCTCTCAATACTAGTTTGGTACTATCCATTCATCATTGAGTTATCACTATTGTAGACCAATAGTAATCTATTCTGAGAATCTTTTTAGCCAAAGTAAGACCACTTGAGCATGCCCCACAGATACTTTTGTGTCCCTCGTGTAGTGCTCTTTTAGCCTCTTCTTTGTATAAACACTATAAGAGGGTTCCATCAAGTGCCTTCGGTATAGATAATCTCCAAGAATAGTGTAGCGAACAGATCGATGAATGAATGTTTGTAATTGGGTTTTTGTAAGGTTAGGTGGGATGGTGTTATGTCGAAGGTAGGTGTAAATATCTTGATACAAGGGAGAATTAGGACCAATAATTTCACATACCATCTCTGACTTAGGTACATCATATGCAGGTAAAAAAAGATGCCCAACCAAGAATTCACATCTATGACTATTTTTTGCATCTATATGATGGATCCAATGGTAGCCATGGCATCTGCAACTTTGTTGTTTGCTCAGGAAATCTGCTTAAACTGGATTGAAGTGAAATATTGCTTAAATTCTTCAATCATTTTGTTATATGGGAGCAACTTGTCATCCTTGGTTTGATACTCATCATTGACTTGTTTAATGACTAGTTGTGAGTCACCCTAGACACAAAGATTAGAGATCTTCCACTTGATAGCTATGTAAAGTCATGTGATGAGTGCCTCATATTCGACAATGTTATTGGTGCATTGGAATTATATCTTGTAAGACTTTGGTACACAATCACCTTGAGGTGTGATAAACAACATGCCTACGCGAGATCCTTGTTGATTGTAGGATCCATCAAAGTACAATTTGCATTGGGTAGACTGTGTGACTATCATAATGGAATCATCAAGGAACTCTACGATTAATGGATTGTCTTCTTTCAAAGGTGCTTAAGCTAGTTGATAAGAAATAACTTGTCCTTTTATAGCTTTTTGGTCCACATACTCAATATCAAAATCACTCAAGAGAATGACCCATTTTGCTTATGAGATCTTCTTTAGAAAGGAGGCACTTCACTGGGTCCATTTTGGCAATAAGTTTAATCTTATGATTAAGCATATAATGTTGAAATTTTTTAGTACTAAAAACCATAGCAAGACATGGTCTCTCAATTGGTGTGTAGTTGAGCTCATAACCCACTAAAGTATGACTGATAAAGTAGATATCACTTTCTTTTCCTTGTTCATCTATTTGTGCAATAAGTGCCCTCAGAGAAATTGTTGTGGTTGATATGTATAGGAGAAGAGGTTGATTTGGAAGAGGAGGCAATAATACTAGAAAGGAATGTATTCCCTAAGCTTCTCAAATGCCTTCTAACAAAGACAATCCCACTAAAATTTGGTATCCTTTTGGAACAAGTGGGCAAACGATTGACACTTACTAGCAAGTTGGGCAATGAACTGACATATTGCTTGAACTTACCTTATAAACTGTGTAGTTGTTTGACAATCCTAGGAGGTGGCATGTCCATTGTAGCCTTAAATTTTGCAAGATCGACCACGATGCCTCTTCTTGACATAATGAATCACAATAGCTTTCTTGAGGTGACCCCAAAGACACGTTCCTTAGGATTAAGTCATACTTTGTATTTCTCAAGACATTCAAATATTTTTGTAAGCACAAATACGTGTCCTTCTCTAGTTTTTGATTTTTCCAAGAGGTCATCTACATAGTCATTTGTAATGTCATGGAAGAGACCATGGAATATGGCATTCATAGCTCTTTGATAAGTAGCCCTAGTATTCTTAAGTCCAAAAGACATTACTTGATAGCAAAATATTCCCGCCGGAGTTGTAAAGGTTGTTTTCTAATGATCTTTAATTGTAATTTTAATCTAATTAAATTTGGAAAATCCATCCATTAAGGAGAGCATTTCATGCCCAGTTGTAAGATCCACTATCATATCAATATTAGGTAATATGAAGTCAACCTTAGGAAATGCTTTGCTGAGGTCTCTAAATTTTTTGCATATGTGGATGCCCCCAGTTGGTTTTCCAATTGGTACTATGTTGGAGACCCATTCTAGATAATCAACAGGATGTATGAATCCAACATCTAACTTTATTTGTAGCCCATCTTTGACCAAGAGAGCTATTTGGGGATGCATTTTCCTCAACTTTTGCTTAACTAGTTTTGCATTAGGATGAAGTGCGAGATGGTGAACCACAAAGTCAAGATCTAAGCCTAGCATATCAACATACATCCATAAATTTTGTTGTGCACCTTAAAGAAATGAAAAGGTATTATTCTTTTCTTGGTCATTGAGAGATTTTGTAATGAATGTGTTCTTTGGAATCTCAATTGCCCCAAGGTTGACTTCCTATGTTTCTTCAATCAATATGGAGGATTTTTCCTGTTGTGGTGTCACTGTGATAGACAAATAAATTCACTCATCCTCTACTGCCTCATCTAGGTTTCCACTAGTGGATTCTTAAGAGAAAATGAATATACTGAGAGAGGGGTGAATCAATATATTAACAAAATTTAACTTTTTCAACTTTAATCATAAGCATATAACTTATCTCATAAACATATTTGCAATGTATGAAAATTTAGGGTTTCATAAGTTATGCTTTGTAAACTAGGAAATGACGTTTCTTGAACATTACATTAAAATGAGGATGAACTCAATAGATCCAACCTCAATTCTATTAAGAAGAGAGTTGAATGTTGTTTGAGGTCCTATTTACCCTTTTGTTTGATTTGAAATTTTGTTTGAATTAGGTTTTGAATTGCAAATGCTAAATCTATAACAAACAATGAGAAATTGAAATAAAATGATGAAAACAGAATGTTGCAGAAGTCAAACAGAGTTGTAAACTAGGATCTAAGTAGAAGAAGAGAATCAAAACCTGTACTTGAAAATTTGGGAAAAATTGTTGGGACCAATGTGTCTGGTGCTCTCGTCCTCCTTGAGCTCCTTGGTCCCTCTATAGTGCCTTGAACCTAAGAGGCCTTTAGAACTTCTGCAAAAGCTAGTTTAGTTTGTCTCTGTCTCATCTATCCTTTCCCACTTTTACAACTCTTGAATATTCCATCTGCACACCAAAATAAGGGAAATTGTGTTTTGGATAGGGGTTTGCCTTAGGTCAAATCCTGGGATTGGAATTAACCCTAATTAAAATAGAAATTGAACTTGAACTAAAATGGAAAAGCTTGCCTTTTGAGGGCAATGTTGAAATGCTTGAATGTAGATGATTATACATTCAATATGTGATGCAATGTTCTTAGAATAATTCCTTCATGTGTTGATGCAATAACATGATAAATCACATGAAATCCATCATGAAACCATAGATAAAACATATATTTAAAATGTCTTGATGTAATTTTCCTCTCCTTGAATCAAATTTGCTCTTGAATTGATGATAGTGTTTGCATATGATTAGATTAGATTATGAAAATGAATAGAGAGAGATGCCTTATATAGGGTTTCATAATTAAAATCACCTTTAGGCCAACTTAGAATTAATAAAAATTGACACAAAGTGGGATTTAAACATTATAATACCACCAAATTAAGCTCCCAAAATTCAAGGAAAAAAGATCGAGACCAGAATGATAGCATTCTGGTCCGACTAACTTTTTCCAATTTTCCAGTGATGGGAGATATCATGATTATAAAGTCAAATCCAACACGGTAGGTCAATCAAGGTATTTAGATATGCGAAAATGTGCTTTGAAAATTGAAATTATGAAATTATTAAGATTAATTAAACTAAAATAAAAAGGGGCACACCTAGGGTTAAGGGCCCAATTTTATGATATGTGAATTATTGAGAGAGGACTTTAGATTTAATTAAATTAATAATTAAAATTTTAAAGAAGCCTTATAAATGTAATGGGACACACTAAGGAAGATGCTAACCTAAGTGTGAAATTGAACAACCTTAATTAGGGGTGTACAATTTACGATGCTACATTTAGCCCCCACTTTAGCGAAGTATGATCTTATGGTCATACTCTCAGTAAAGTAGAAATGAAGAGATAGAGCATCTGAGAGAAAGACAAATTGAGCATAGGATAACGTTGAGGGGTGATCAATCCCCCAAGCATAGGATCCTATCAATCCATGCAAGTAACCTTGAACTATAATTAAGAGCAAACAATGTTAGTACTAAAGCACAAAGCCCCTAGTCAACTAGTTGAAGAGACCTTGATAATCAAAATGTCTCAATTGCTAATATCATTCTTGGCATGTTATTGCTAAAGCGGGACTTATAGAAATAACATGGACGTACATGAATTGAAAGCGCAAGAAACCATGATCTGACACTAGCAAAGTGTGTTATGTTATGGGTTCATTGGAGAGAAATAAGGAACATGGATTCCATGGGCTAGAAAGATGCATCAAGCTAGGAAATCCATGATGGGGAGGAGAGTCAAAATAGTCTAGCTTTGTTTTGCTAGTTCCACTCATCCTTCTGCATATGTTGTCTGGTTTTGGGCATGAAGCATCTCGTGTAAGACTTTGTTTTGTCTAGTTTCAAGAATGAACACCCCATATAATACAAATGGTGCCTAAAATGAGGATGCAACAATCCCATGTTGATAAATGAAATGAGGATTAAGCACGAGGATACAATAATCCCATAAGTGATGGACAAAATAAGGATGAAACATAAGTATCCAACAATCCTATATTGATAATTGACAGTAAAAAATGCAGCTAGGAGGCCGCATATATTCCCCCCCTTAATATGTCAAAATAGTCTTATGTTTATGTCTTAAGGTAGATAGAAATAAGGACACCCACCTTCAACGACAAGAGGATATACGCTAATCAACAATGCATGCATTTCGGGCTAGAAAGAAAGAATCCTGAATAGGCTTTGTTTCTTTAAGCAAGGAAGAGATAATTGTAAAAGAGATATCTTGAAACAAATGTAAAGGGATCCTTTAGAGGGATGCATGATTGACAAAGGAGGAAGAGATATTTGCATAAAGATATCTACCTCCAAGAATAGATGAGATCCTTAATAAAGATGACACCTTGGAAGGATAAGAGGACCAAGAATACACACCTTCTCCAACATTTAGGAAAAAGTGGATTCTTAAGATTGCACACTTTCACTAAGGAGAGATTGTTCATAAAATATGTACCACTTCAAACAAAGAATAAATCCTAACCAAGTAACATGGATGTACCCACATGAAGGATAGTTCTATGCAAGAAACGACATCAAATTATGAATGATGCAACTCAACAAATGAAAAAGGCAATCTTTGGAAAAAGAGAGATAATTGAAATATTATTCTTGCCCCCCAAGCATGTAGACAAGGATACTAAAAAGGGATAATATATAAAAAACACACACTCCTAAGATAAGGAAAATATCCTCAACAGGGATGCATATCACAATATAAAAGGGTTCATTATAAAAGATACAACTAAATAAAGAATTTTTTTATGAATGATTATAGACTTTCAACACTAAGGAAGAGGTCTCATTATGGATACTTGTTCCAATAAGAGGAAGGAGATCCTCAATAGGGATACACACCTCCACAGTCGATAAGAGATCCTCAGTAAAGGAACTACTCCCCAAAGGGAAAGTCTAATCTTAAGAAGAAGAGATAGTTGGAAATAATTCTTTCCCCCAAACATAGGGACACGAGAAGATACAAAATATGTTATTGTGTTGCTACCTGTAGCGTCCTAAAATTGCGACACTTGCAATTTTGACTGCATTTCGGTCTTCACGATGGCAACGCAACACACAACCTGAATGGAGACCCCAAAACTTGCTCACGACACTGAAAACTGCATTTTTCAAGCACCATTGGCCTGAACCTCCTTGCACCCCGCTGTCCCGGAGGTGGGACCAGAGCGCCCAGCGCCCTAGTCCCTGGGTCCTATTTTGGGCCCGGTTTCCTAAGTGATATCGGGTCTTTTTTATTGCAATTTGGAAATATACTTCCCTGGTCGGCCTAAGGTCGGGAAAATCAGTCTATCAGCCCTAATTGACAAGTATATAAACTACATTTTTCTCTCTCATTTGGGATAAGAGAATAGAAGACATACATGACGGAAAAAGCGTGGAAACTATACTCAAGCATTCAAGCATTCAAGCAATTGATCATTCCAAGTCTCCATTCAAGGCTAAGTGTTGCATTCAAGTCAAGGATTCAACCATTGAAGAGGAGATCACTTATTACATGCTACATACTACAACATACAACATCTAAACCTTTGCACATAAGGATACAAACATCCTTAGAACAAGGTATTAGTACTTGTTTTACATTACAGTCATTTACATTTACAGCACTTGCTCATTTCTTGGTTAATTCCAAAACCGGGGTTTGACCTAAAGGCAAACCCCTAATCCCTAACCCCCCAATCGTCTTCGCTTTTCTATGTGTAGGTTGCAGGTATGCAGCTGAGATTGAAGATCTGGAATCCTTGTGCAGAGACGAACAGATCCCCCTTTGTTTTGCGGATTTTTCGGAGGACCGTGGCGCCGGGCGCCATCGTCCCGACAACTTTTTCTCAAATTTGTAGGACAGCGCCGTATCGACATTCTACTGCTAATTCTAGGTTCGCAGCTTCATCCTATAACCTAAACTCAGTTTATAAGCGAATCTTTATGACTTTCTATGCATCCTTAGCTTAATTTCCTTAATCAACATTCTTTACAAAAGAGGGTAGCTTTGCTTTCCAAACCCTTGAAATTCATTTAGCATCCAATCTTACATTGTGTGGGATTGAATCTTATGAGTTTCAACCCCTCTTTTGAATGTAAAGTCTTCCCCCTAAGTGAAAACCCATCGAATCCTAGCGAACCTCCCTTCTCTCTCCTCGGAGTTAGAAGAGGGGAGACCAACTAGGGTTCGACCGCGATTTTCTGCTTTACATTTTGGTGAACCCGACGTGAACATCCTTTCTGATTATTCATGATTAGATCTGAAAATTGATTCCTTGATTACATTTCCATGTTTGATCTTTTGCAAAATTTTAGAGGTGATTGCATAAAAACCCTAAATTTTCTTTTTTTGAACATTGAACTTGCGAAATGTTTAATTATTAATGCTTGCTTCAGATCTGCTTTTCTATTATAAATTATCAATTCATATCTGTACTTTAATTTTGAAAATTAAGTGGTTAAATGTCAAAACCCTAATTTTTGAAACCCTCTTAATTCAACCTTTGTTTGACAATTTGACCGATCAAAACATCTCCAAATCAGCTGTAACTTTGGATTCTGCAATAAAATCACAATATCTTTCATCCTTTAAAATTTGGAAAAAAGTTGCGAGGACCGTGTTGCACTCCGAGCGCCATCGTCCCCGACATTTTTTTCAAAATTTCGGGAGCGAGATCTTGCTGTATTTTCCTGCTAAAATCCAGAATTTTGGCTGATTTTGTCAATTATAACACTTTCAAAATTATGGTCAAAGTTGGTCTTTTGATTGCTCGGTTTAAGGCTCCTAATCATTCAAAAATTGTTGAAATTGAAATTTTGTGTCAAAATTGTGTTCTTACTGTCCTAAATCTGAAAATTGTGTTTGCATTCATTCAAAATTTCAGTGCTTTATTCAAATTCTTGCATTTTGTGACTTTTGAAATTAAGTGCCTAATTACAACAACTTTGATTTCCGCTTTCAAAATTGAATTTAGCGTGAAATTGAGTCAATTTTTAAATTTCAAAACTTGCACTGCTTTTGACATTCCCTCTAAAATCATAAAATTCAAAATTTCAGTTTCCCTCTCTTTTTCAAAATTCAAATTTTGCATTTTTCGACAATCTTGATAGGGTTCAATTTTGAGATTGGAACTTTAATTTGGCCTATCTACAGATCATAAAATCCCTCAATTTTTTCAGATTAGCTCTAAAATCATCATACCTTTCATCCCTGCAAATTTCGAAAAAAGTTGCAAGGACCGTGTTGCACTCCGAGCGCCACGGTCCCGAACATTTTTTCCGAAATTTCGGGAGACTGTTGTGATTGCATTTAACAGCTTAAATCTGGAAGATTGGCTAGTTTTACTGAAAATTGCTACCTCTAAAATCAAAATCTTCTCTCTCTCTCTAGTGCATGAGTTTTACAACAGTAAGCCCTACTTACACTATTCCCGTTAGACGAAGCCGTAGAATTAAGTCCTTCCGAGGTTTAACTACCGAGGAGATGGAACCTAATTTGAGTAGCCTTTTTAACGAGGACATGGGTAATTCCTCTAATCCTCTGAATGATGAAGAAGTTCTCCATGAAGTTTCCGTTGAACAACTTTCCAAATTCGATAACCAATTTGACGATTTTCACCAATGGATGTCTCATGAGTATCCCGATAGTCAAGCTCTTCCTTTAATTGAGGGTCTAAAATGTATGCTTCAAAGTGATAAGAATGGAATTGATGTTTTACGTGGTATCGCACACATTGTGGATTCGAATGTGATGCCTATGAAGAATTGTGCTGAATCTTTAGGTTATACACAACCTCCTACACAAGTCAATCATTCTATTCCTTTGACCACTTCTATTGCTAGTTTACCTACCTTTACATCAAACATCATGGCTACCTCTATACAAGACATTCCTCCTATGATCACTAGTCATGGGGGCAATCCTCCTTCTTCAATTAACCCTATTCCTTCATTCAATCCGACTTCTTCATTCATTCCTTCAATAAGTGTTCCTATTACATCTTCACAAATGAACATGACGCAAGGGGGCAATTCATTTAACCATTCCATTCCTCCTTGTAGTGTTCCTCCTATCCAATCATCCCCTATGGTTGACTATCATAGGGTCCCACCACCTTACTCTTTACCTTCTTTCAATAACATCACACCTCCATCTCAATCTAACACACCTAATATGAACTCTTCGACTGAAGCTACCATTAATAATCTTGCACAAACTGTCTCTTCTTTACAGCAACAAATTGCCTCTATGAATCAATCTAAGTTTAGTGTGCCCACATTTGATGTTGCGAGCCCACTTTCTCTTGACATTGTTCGAGCTATTCCTCCTAAGCATGTTGAAATCCCGCATTTGGAGCTTTATAATGGTAAAGGAGATCCTCTAACACATGTTAAGACTTTTCAAACAATATGTACTGATTTTGCTTATGACCAAAGGTTGCTTGCAAAACTATTCACCAGAACATTAAGAGACAAAGCCCTACAATGGTATTGCTCATTGCCTTCTTATTCTATTACTTCTTTCGAACAACTTGCAAATGCTTTCATTCAACAATTTCAAAACAATATAAGTCCTAAAGTTACTTTGATTGATTTAATGCATTGTAAACAAGGTGTTAAAGAAAAAGTGACTGATTTCATTGGTAGATATAAGCATTTGTATGCTCAAATTTATTTTCCAGTGCCTGATAATGATATTCAAAGAATCTTTATTTCTAATTTACAAAAAGATATTCGAGACAAACTTCTATTTTCTGAGTTTACTTCTTTCCAACAGTTGTGTGCCACTCTTCACAATTATCAACTGACTGTGAGTCAAATGGAACAATCACATCCTATGGCTCCGAGTGTAAGGGTGATAGCAGTCAACAACCATTTGGGAAGTTTAAACCGAACAGAGATTCCATCAAATTCAATGAAAACATCATCAACAACAATGTGAATGCAGCATCAGGTGTGCCTCCTATTTCTAAATTTTTCAGGAAAGAAAGAAAGTATACTCCTTTGAATGAATCATTGCATGATATTATGAATAAGTTATTGGAACAAAATGTGCTTACTCTTCCTCCTATACGACAAATTGATCCTGCAAGGATAACTTCACCTTATTTTGATCACAAATCTTTTTGTCACTTTCATCGTCAGCCTGGGCATGATACTGAAAAATGTTTTTCTTTAAAGGGTAAAATTCAAGATTTGATTGATAATAATACTATTTCTGTTTCTGGAGTGAATGATAAAGGCAACACATCTGTAGCTCCTCCTAACCAAAATCTTCAGATTTTTACTGATCCATTACCTACTCATACCTCTCATACCTCTAATGCGATTGAGGCTAATGATTCCTCTTTCTCATCTGATGGTCTTGTGTCTATGACTCCGAATGTGATTAACTTTGTAGAGCAGCAAGAAAACCCTAAAGAACCTTCCATCACATTTGATTCTAGTGAAACCATTAGAGCACCTGATGGTCCTTTATAAGTAGTTGCAAAAGTCAAAAATACACCTTGCCGTGGAGTGCTTATTGATCCTTCGTGCATGGTTAATGTTATTACTGAAGAATTTCTTTTTACTTTGCAATTGAATCAAGTGATCTATGACAAAACAGATGTGATTGTGAAACTATTTGATGCATTTTCTTCTCCTGCAATTGGTTCTATTACATTGCCTATTGAGGTCCATAATAAATCTCTTGATGTGAACTTTGCTATTATTCCTTCTTCCGAACAATTTCGTGTGAAGCTTGGCTATCCTTGGCTATCTTCCATGAAAGCTATTGCTTCTCCTATTCATAAGTGTTTAAAATTTCCCCATAATGGTGAAGTTGTTACTGTCAATCATAGTCTCTTTAAACCAGCCGAAAGAACCTCTAGTGTTCCTATTGATTACTTTTGGCCCAAACAATTCCAATCTCTTCCTCCGTGAAGTGATCATCTTTTTAAATCTTATCAAAAGTGGAAAACAGATATGATCCTATCTCTAAGTGAACCTAGAACACCTAAACTTGACATTCCTATCATTCTTGAGAAGGAAATTCTTCCTTTGAAAGACAAAACTAATGTCTTTCCCCAAGAAGATTCCCAACCCGTCCCCATGGATGTGACTATGTCTATGCCTAATAAATCTTCTAAAGGTAGACCTATACCTCCTCGTCATGATGGACTTGGTCTTCTTCCTAAACCAAAAATTCCTCCTTTATATGGATCAGTTCCTCCTCCTGCCTTCTATAGAGAGAAGAGACCTTCTTCTTCTCCTATTATCCAGCCTAAGAGACCACAACCTAAACATCCAAGTGATAAGGATGAGAACATTCCTCCTCCTCTATCTTCTACACTTCCTACTAAGACTAGACATAATCGTTCTGCACGGGAACGCCGACGAAAGTGTCGTCTTAGGGCTCAAGCAGCTGCTTCTCAAACTTTACAATCTCCAAAAACACCTTCAACAAGCATTATTCCATTTTCTCCTCAGCCGGATATTGAGCCTAAATCTCCTAAACATAAGATGCATGATGGTCTTGATCCTGTGCGAGTTAAAGATCCTATTTTTATAAATCTTGATGATGATATAGATGAAAATGTTATGCATGATGAAAATGTTACTCCTCTTGCTTCTGATAGCGAATATGAACTTGTTGATGTTGATAACCATTTATCTAATGAATTTTCTAAAGCACTTATCCTAGCTCCTAGACAAGAACAATGTGGCTTGGAACATGAACATAGCCCTTGTTTGGATCTTGTGATAGCTCCATCTGCTGTGTTGGATGTTCCTCCTCTAGCGTGTTCCCTGCCTTCCCGAAACATTGATCAGCAAGATCGGGGGGTAGATGACGTGCTAGACTAGTTACATTAGCATGGCAGATTCTCTCCCCCTCCCTTTTGTTACTTCTTCTATATGTTATTCTCATTCTTCTATTTGTCGTCCTTAGTGTTGTCTACTTGAGGACGATGCAAAGCATTGAGATCTCTTTGGTCTCTCTCATGTTGACTCAAAAGACACATGTGTTCCCTTCTTCTAGGTGACCTTCCTTGATTGGGGAATGAAGAACAATTATGCATACATACATATGATATATATACATGATTTATCATACAACATACTGACCCCGAGGAAAGCGAAGTCACCTCATGCTTTGTGTTTTGTGTCTATTATCCTTGGGTTTATCTCACACTTGGGGGCTAAATCTTTGCGATAACGTGCTCCTTTTCCTTTCTCATTTCGTATGTGTATCACTACGTTAAAACAATCACCCCCGTTGAGGCGTGTGCGATCGCTTTAACGTAGGGGGGCATACACCCTGTCTATCCTTTCAAAGATACTTGAAAATTTCTTGGCAAACTTAGCTTTGTCTTGAAGATTTTTGGTATTTCTTTTGCATGACTCATAGTGAGGGAACCTTACTACTGACAGTCATGGTTCTTCCTCGTGATCTTCCCTTTTACTTTGTCAATCGAAGTCGTAAGATCCTTAGTCCACTGGGGGCTTGGTGTATCTTGCCTCCTTGACGTGGTGAAAGTGTTTCAACATTGTTTCCTTGTACTTTACCGGAAGTATGAGCATACATACTCCTGCTAAAGTGGGGGCTAAATGTAGCATCCTAAAATTGTGACACTTGCAATTTCGACTGCATTTTGGTCTTCACGATGGCGACGCAACACGCAACCTGAATGGAGACCCCAAAACTTGCTCATGACACTGAAAACTGCATTTTTCAAGCACCATTGGCCTGAACCTCCTTGCACCCCACTGTCCCGGAGGTGGGACCAGAGCGCCCAGCGCCCTGGTCCTCCAGGACCATGGCACCCAGCGCCCTGGTCCCTGGGTCCTATTTTGGGCCCGATTTCCTAAGTGATATCGGGTCTTTTTTATTGCAATTTGGAAATATACTTCCCTGGTCGGCCTAAGGTCGGGAAAATCAGTCTATCAGCCCTAATTGACAAGTATATAAACTACATTTTTCTCTCTCATTTGGGATAAGAGAATAGAAGACATACATGACGGAAAAAGCGTGGAAACTATACTCAAGCATTCAAGCATTCAAGCAATTGATCATTCCAAGTCTCCATTCAAGGCTAAGTGTTGCATTCAAGTCAAGGATTCAACCATTGAAGAGGAGATCACTTATTACATGCTACATACTACAACATACAACATCTAAACCTTTGCACATAAGGATACAAACATCCTTAGAACAAGGTATTAGTACTTGTTTTACATTACAGTCATTTACATTTACAGCACTTGCTCATTTCTTGGTTAATTCCAAAACCGGGGTTTGACCTAAAGGCAAACCCCTAATCCCTAACCCCCCAATCGTCTTCGCTTTTCTATGTGTAGGTTGCAGGTATGCGGCTGAGATTGAAGATCTGGAATCCTTGTGCAGAGACGAACAGATCCCCCTTCGTTTCGCGGATTTTTCGGAGGACCGTGGTGCCGGGCGCCATCGTCCCGACAACTTTTTCTCAAATTTGCAGGACAGCGCCGTATCGACATTCTACTGCTAATTCCAGGTCCGCAGCTTCATCCTATAACCTAAACTCAGTTTATAAGCGAATCTTTATGACTTTCTATGCATCCTTAGCTTAATTTCCTTAATCAACATTCTTTACAAAAGAGGGTAGCTTTGCTTTCCAAACCCTTGAAATTCATTTAGCATCCAATCTTACATTGTGTGGGATTGAATCTTATGAGTTTCAACCCCTCTTTTGAATGTAAAGTCTTCCCCCTAAGTGAAAACCCATCGAATCCTAGCGAACCTCCCTTCTCTCTCCTCAGAGTTAGAAGAGGGGAGACCAACTAGGGTTCGACCGCGATTTTCCGCTTTACACTACCAAAGTATGATTGCACATGAAATTGTATCACCATGAATGACAATGAGATCCCAATAGGTAAGCTACCAATTTCACATATTGAGGAGCAACATAACAACCACTAATGTTATGTAAAAGGAATAAGATAAGAGTCCAACTTATTGTCATCTAGTATTCGAATAGTACCAGTTATAATAAGTTGTTGAATTTTATCCGTTAAATCATGACATTAATTAGTGGAGTGGCCATGGATTTGATGATACTTACAAAAATAAGGTTGTGTTGTTTTTTCTTACGATTCTTCCATTGATTTTTTAAATGGAGAGAAATCGGGTTGGCTTTAAGAAGCTCACCCAAAATGTTATCTTCTTGTTATGAGAAGTCATAAGAAGACATAGATGTATTAAACAATTGGGAAGAGGATGTCAACAAAGGAGGACTTTGGAAACCTATACCTTCTTAAGAAAAGTGTTATGTATATTTGTCATGATCATCAAAAATTTGTTGTATACATCCTAAGCCATGTCCATTGTATCCATGTGTAAAATCAAATCTATGTGTTGAAATGTCTAGAGGAAAGAATTCCTTCTTAGTGTAAAGTCTAAAGATCCCCCATCATCATCAAGACATTTATTGGAAGAAGAGGTGGGATTTGATTCAGAAGTTTGGATAAATGACACACAAGGCTTCATTCTTAGATTGAGGGATCTTATACTAATTGAAGGAAGGTATAAAATCTAATGTACCCCAAACCCTTGCTAAGGAAACATCATTGATAGGAGATTGTCTTATTGAAGGAATCATACTATTAAAGGGAGAAACGCATCCTACTTCATCATGAACAAAATCATAAGGGTTAGGATTAGCCTTGATTGTGTGAATTTCATTGTTATATATGAATTTTATTGTGTAATGAAGAGTAGAAGAGACCATTTTCATAGCATGAATACATGGTCTACCTAGAAGAAGGTTATAGTTAAGATGGTTGGGCATGACATGAATATGAGTAGGTAAAGTCATGGGTCCTACTTTGATTGGTAATATGACTATACCAAGTGACTCTCTAGGGACATTATCAAAGCCATGAACACAAAGAGGTTCAGGTTGAGTAGCATAATGATCCCAATTTATCTTGTCTAATAAGTCCACACAAAAAATGTTAAGTGTTGGCCCATTATCAATTAAGGCACCTCTTATGTTTTGTTCATAAATGCGAGGAGTAATCATAAGGGGGTCATCTCTATTTTTAACCTCTATAGAAGGCAATTCAACTTATGAGAATGTAATATCATTTGGTTTAGAAGAAGGATGAGGAACCACTTTATGAAAGGCTTCTTGGATCAACCTAAGGTGTGAAGGGGAAGTTTTAATCAAGTCCCAAAGGGAGATCTTAGCTAAAATATCATGGAGTTTCTCAACAAGATCCTTATCAATGTGTTTCTTAGGGTGAGAGGGAGGAGAAAGAGAAGTGAGAATAATATCGGGATCTTTCTTTTTGACACAAGCATTAAATGTGTGATGTAATTCAAAACCATATTTTTGTTCTAGTTGTCTTTCCATATCACCTCTTTCAAATATGTATTTTGTAACTTTTAGGATATTGGGAGTTTCTTTAGGTTTTGGCTTCTCATAACTAGAAGCATGAATGGTATTCACTTCATTAAGATCTTTGTTCTCCAAGGATACATATTTAGAAGGGAGAGAATTAAGGAAATTGCTAATGATTTCATCCTCTTGCGCCAAAGTATCTTTATGGGTAAGACAATATTTAGGAGAAGGACAAACATGACTCAATAATGCTTCATCTCTAGTGAGAAATTCATTGAAATGAAAAGAAGATATGGTATCACTAGGAAAGGTAGCTACAATATCATTCTCTTGCACCAAATGATCCTCATGGGGGAGGTACATTTTAGGATAAACATCATTCTTCAAAGATTCATCCTTAGGTGGGAGATCTTTGAAATAAATGCTCATAACCTCTTCTTGCACCAATGTGCCCTCATTGGTAGGACCAAATTTGGGAGAGGGTAAATCAATGTCCATCAATACTACTTCTCTAGGAGAGGTACCATGTATGGAAGGTAAAGTGACATTAAGGAAGGTGTTTATGATATTACCCTATTAATCTAAGATACTCTCATGGGAGAGGCCATTTTTAGGAGAAATATCAACATCAATTGTCAAAACTTCATCTTTACAAGAAAGAGTTGTAAAAGAAGTGTTAATAATATCTCCTTGCACCAAATTATCCTCATGAACAAGAGAAGATTTAGGAGAGGAATTATCATGGTTCATTAGGGGCTCATTTCTAGAAGGTAAAACTTGATAAAGAGGATTATCAACCACATCAACTTCTTTCATCACAAAAGCTTCTTCATAAATAGGATTCATAGAAGGTAACGGTTCATAAGGTGGATTGTCATGCATGATAATATCCTTGTGAGTTTTTGGAGATTTAGAGGATGATTTAGAGGGAAGGATGAATTCATCAAGAGTTTCATCCATCATCTCAAGGCCATCGCTACTAAATGGCTTACACATTATGTTGATTAACCTTTGGCAAAAGGATGATTTAGAAGACCCAAGATAAAGGAAACCATCAAGAGCCTCCTCAAGTTCTTCTCTACTATATACTTCTTCGCAAGGATAATCATTATAAGTGAATGGATTGTCAAAGGCATGATAGTCTTGCAAATAATAATTTGACATTTTGAAATGAAATGCTAACTATTGCAATACAATGATCTAAAGCATGCAAACACAGAAAATGTATAATTTTTTTTTTTTTGTATTTTTCTTTAAAAATAAAACTATGGAATGAATGTCTCTAACTCTGAAAACACACTTGAAAAATTATGCAAACCACACGTTTGTTTTAGGATTATAAATTAGGGTTTTTGTGAATTTAACCTCTAAATTTATGTAATTCAATTGGAAATTCAATCTATGAGTGCAAATTTGAATTTAAAAATGCACAAACAATTAGATCTAAGACAACAAATCAGAATTAAGCATGAAATATGTTAGGTTCACCAAAATTTAATGGATGAAAAATTTAGGGTCTCACAAGTTATGCTTTGTAAACTAGGAAATGGCATAAATTTCATAAACATTACATTAAAAGGAGGATAAACTCAATATATCCAATCTCAATTCTATTAAGAAGAGGGTTTAATGTTGATTGTGTCGAACATCAGAAATATTGAGAGGGGAGGAGTGAATCAATATTCCCTTGAATCTATTAAAACTTTTAATCAACCATCCACATAACATAATTTAAATGAAGAATTGAAATGAATAATAAGCAAGACACAATACAACACATAACACCAGGATTTATACGTGGAAAACCCAAGACAGAAAAAACCACATAGAAGATTATCTCTCAATATTATGTAGCTGATTAAAATAATACATGGTCGCTTACTATCAGAGGGGATCACTACCCAAAATATAATGACTCACTATGGAGAGTGGCTTACAGCCAAAAATAACAAAATATGAACTGTTAATATTGCATCTATCATATGCATGAGTTAAAGTTCCACTAACGTACATAATCACTTTTACATTCGCTATAGATCACATAGTATGATCCAAAGATCATAATCATAACCTTTGCAAAACAATTGCATTTATATCAAATTGATTCTTCTTCAAGTCGATTCAAACTGAGTAAAGGTTAAACCAAAACCCTTTACATGCTACTGCTCAAATGTTCTAATCAAATCGGAGAAGTCGACCAAAATAAAAAAGAACTCCTCCATGATCCATAGAGTAGATGAAAACACTGAATCAAACATCTAGTTGATGATTCTGGAGAAGACCAAATCAAAATCTTCACACAAAGCAATGTCGGTAAGTAGGGTATCCTATTATAGGACCCATAACTATGCTGCAAAAAAACCATTAACACCTAAAATTTTGGATATAGACGTTAGATCAAATACAAAACATGTTCTCGAAATCATACGGGAATATCTGGTAGCATGGAGCAATATGGACCCAAAATGATATATGTTGATATCGAAGCTTGTGGGGCTTGTACCAGAATATTTCAGATTAATGTTGTCATATCACAAAATCATCAATGACAATATTCTAACAAATTGAGGTCCTATTTCCCCTTTTATTTGAGTTAAAATTGTGTTTGAATCAAGTATTGAATTGCAAATGCTAAATCTATAACAAACAATGAGAAATTGAAATGAAATGATGAAAACAAAATGTTGCAAAAGTCAAACAAAGTTAAAAATTGGGATCTGAGTAGAAGAAGAGAATCAGAACATGTACCTAAAATTTTAAGAAAAATTATCAGAACCGGGGTGCATGACGCTCTGGTCCAGCATGAGCACCCTAGGCCTTTTTAGCGCCTTGGTCTTAAGAGGTATTTGGAACTTCTACAAAAGTTATTTTAGTTAGTTTGTATCTCCTCTATCCTTTTCCACTTTTACAACTCCTGAATCTACCACCTACACACCAAAAGAAGGGAAATTATGTTGTGGATAAGGGTTTTACTTAGGTCAAACCTCGAGTTTGGAATTAACCCTAATTGAAATAGAAATTGAACTTGAACTAAAATGGAAATCTTGCCTTTTGAGGGCAAGGTTAAAATGCTCGAATGTAGATGATTATAATTTCAATAGGTGATGCAATGTTCTTAGGATAAGTCCTTCATGTGTTGATGCAATAACATGGTAAATCACATAAAATCCACCATAAAACCATAGATAATGTAACACCCTGCCAAAGAACCCGAGAGTACATAATAAATGAGCCAAATACATAGCAAATATATATATTTTAAAACAAAAAACATAATTAATCTCCTAACTCAATGCAACACTGAAAGAACACATACAAACATAATTGAATCATAACATAATCAAATGAATAGGTTAATCATTGTAACTCTACTCTAGGGTTCCCTAGTGTTGCTACTTAAGAAACAAACACAAAGCATGTATTAGAGTCAACTTAAATCCATAACTTTATAATGAACCTCATGAACATCATACACATAATACATTAACTTAACCAAATAATCTTAATCATGGATCACTAAATGCGTCACACAAAAATCTAATCTAAGTTCTTTTTAAAACACCAAAGGAAAGATTCCTATGATAACCCCAACAAGAATAAGAAGCATCCATAAAACCATATGAGCATAATCATTATAGAATATTCATTAACTTGCATACAATTTGTCATCAAGTCGTAATACAATCTTTCTACTAGGAATGTCAAATACAAATATCCTTTTTACAGTACAAGTACTATGATACAAATACATGTTCTTTACATCACCATTGAAAATACAAAACAATACATTACAAGTAGAATAATTTGCATCAAAGTATAATGTAAAATCCATCTAGTTGCTCACATACAAGGACTCCAAAGTAAACCCAATGGATGGTAAAAACACTACCAATCAACCATGTGGATCCCAAAGGTCCACCCCCATGTTGGAGATAGACACAATGCGCCAAACAACAAAAAACAAGGGCTAGGGGTAAAGAAGATAATCATAATACAAAATACACCAATCCACAAATACTCAATCACAAGACAATCAAAATATTCCCAGAGGCTTCCATACAAAAGAGACATGATAGATGCACTAGAACACATGAAGGAGAGAGTGTCATAACATAGTCTCTAGACTCATGTAGAGTCGTGCAATCCTTTCATGGACACAAGGTATTGCAGGATTATGCTAGATCAACATCTCTCAGGATGGACAAATGACAACTCAATGCCTCTCCAAACGAACAAGCCCAGATCAAAATCATTGAGGAAGAACAAGTTGCTAGCTCAAAACCTCCACAGATGGACAAGCAACCAGATCGACACCTCTATAGGTGGATAGGCCTTCCCAATCTCATCCTCTGCATATACAAGCACATGAGACCATGAGTGGGGAACAAAACATTATCTTATTAGTGTGTGTGCGTGTGTGTATGAAATCCAAACCCAAAGTTTTATTAATCTTATCTTAATTAGACAACTCACCTATGAGCAATCCTAGTGACCACTTTGGGTCTCGGTCCCCATAGAGAGCCACTCCCCCTTCATGCATCTAGAGATCCTGGGTGCCTGAAAGAAGTTGTGTCCACATTTTGGCCAAAAAGTGGAAGCTTTTTCCCTTTTTATTTTTATTTTGTCTTGTTTGACCTAAAAATCTGAGGTACTTAAAGAATGAATCTTGAAAAAAATTAGTAATAGAAAATATAGTGCTCGAAGTCTACTTTCCAAATATGTAATTTATTTTAAATCCCAAATCTTAAAAATGAAGTTTGAATATGAATTACTAAAACCTATAGTTTTAAAGTCACTTTTTAGGACCATACCATGCCCGTGTATGACAAGCATAATTTGACCTAAATGAAAGTATTTTTCTTTATCCTTTTGGGAAAAGATTTGTAACTCACTCACCTTTGATGAACATATTTTTTTGTAATTTTTTAGATGGGCATAATCACTGTTTTGAAAAATCTGCGTGTACGGCAAGCATAATTTGACCTAAACTTAACATTTTTTCATTTTTTTTAAAACCGTATAGATTCGTCTCTAGTTTGATGCCTTATAATTTATTTTTAAAAAAACTTAAAGACAAAAAAGTTATTAAAAATTTAAAAAACCCTGTTATTTCAAGTTTATGGACCTCTTTCATTACAAATTATATTATTTTAAAATTAAAAATATTGATCCATTCTTTTAAAAAATTATATATTTGGAATCTAGACAGTGTGTACTATAATGGGTTTTTGTTGCTTAAAAAAAATCTGAAAATTAGGTGTTCAGATATATTTTTTAAGTTTTTTTTTTTGTATGAAGCTTCATTTGGCCTTCAAGTTGCAGGTCAAACCAGGTCCAAGCCTCAAGTTCGTCTTTCCAAACCATTTTCCAAGCCAAATTCTGAACCTACAAGTGGGCCCAAAAACATATTTTTTCAAACAAGATCCTGTTCTATTTTTCTAATTAATTAAAAATGCAAAAACAAAATGGGATCTTGTTTTGAATTAAAACGGGATCCCGTTTTGTTTTGCATTAAAAAAAAATTTTGAATTTGTATAAATAAGAGATATTAAAAATGATAAAACATGTCTTCTTATGTGCGAGTTTTTACATAATATTTTATGATTTAGTCCTTTGGATGCTCTTTTGTATCAATTTTAGATCCATTTTTTGAAGGTGGCATTTATTGCATAATTTTTTAGTCATGGGGTCTAACCAACATCAGAAGAAGAAGAAAATGAGGGAATTGACCATTGAGTAAATTCAAGCAGAAAGAGAGGAGGCCAAACGTCAAAAAGATAGAAGAATGAGGATTCGACAAATGAATAATCCTGATGATTCTGGATCCACAACAATGGAAGAGACAAACATTCAAGATGATGCCTTGGGGGATCAGATGGATGTAGATGATGCAATTATGGATGATGTTGATGTGAATGAAACAATTATGAAGAATATTTCAAGTACTACATCTTCAAATTGAGGTACATCTTCAAATTATCCAGGTAAATCTTCAAATCCTTCTCTGGAAGACATCGATAATGTGATTATAGGTGATATTCATATTGATGATTTAATAGAAGCTGGATATACCAATGTTGAGATTGATAGAATTATCCATGAAAATGAAAACCTTCATGTTGGTAAAGATGAAATTCCTTTGAATGTTGAAAGTGAAAATCCTTTTGAACATGGTGAAAATGAAAATCCTCCAATTGTTGAAGATCAGGGAAACTTTTTTATAAAAATTGAAAAATTTGTTTTGGATAATCTTCCTGGTAAGATTTCTTGGAGATAGATAAGAACATATGCCAATAGAATATACAAAGAATTTTTTTATCGAAAAAAACTTGCAATTCAATGTCAACTTATGATGCAATTGATGAGAATGTGGAAAATGAGAAAAGAGATGAAAAAAATAGGCATCTATGTGAAACCATTAAAAAAAGATGAATCTGTTAAGCATGCTATGTCTACTATTGCAAGTGTCATTGAATATATTGGTACAATGAGTCGATCTAAAGATATGAATGCGGCACGATAAGCTATAATTGTTTGCAATTGACACTCAATTGATTGGTTTCACTATGTTGTCATTGATGGAAACATGGTATTTTGTTCCGGCTTCATGTTTTGGTTCAGTTGTGTACCAGCAGGAACTTCACAAACACTACACTAACATCGGCACCGGCAAGACATAAGGATTTCTTTGGTTACTAGCAATGCAAGCCGACATGGTTTAGAATATGGTTATTGGTATTGGAGGTCGACATCTCTTGGATCCGGCATCAGCAATTGTTTTTGATATTCATGCATTTATGTTATCTAGCCAACATAAGGCATGACAAGTTGTATAGGATATATAGGTCAGTTGGATTAGATCATTTTGATATAGAAATGATGATGGCTATGTGAATGTGATATAATGCAAAATATATCAGAGAGATTATTTATGTGAGGATATTTATGTAAGGGTTATTCCGATAAAGGGTTTAGGGTTTCAAACCGGAACAGATAGAGCTTAAACTGGAACTGTATTCTAGCATAGAAGATGCTATCTTAGCAGATCAACTCTTCTTCAGATTGTAGTCTGGATTTATATGTAGTCAGTGAGGCTCCATTTGTGATTGAGCAATGTGCTCTAGGCTGTAAGCCTTCTTGCAAGTGCAGGCCCCTTATATTTTGTAATATCCCTTCATATGGCCAATGGATTGATATTGTGGGTCACAAATCCCACCGTGGTTTTTCATCTTTGAGTTTTTCCACGTATAATTTTGTGTGTTACGATTCTCATTTATGTGATTGGCTTATTGGTTGCTTTACTTCTTTCAATTCTGTATGTACCAGTATACTGATTAGTGTATGTATGTTTTAATAAGGCTAAAATTAATTCATCTGGTAGAACAATGATTCACCCCTTGCCCCCTCTCAGTGTTATTGGAAGTAGTATTATTATATTTGGATATTTATAAAAAAACCTTAATAGAAATTGAAAACCAAATACCGACATAATTATATAATATGTTAGATGCTAGAAGACTGTCAGCAATGCAAGAAGACAAGCATATTAAAATTCAAGTGTTGTTATCTGTTTGTGTTACTATTTCTCCAGAGTAAATGAAAAGGACACTTGAGGTTGGAGATAGAAAACTCTTTAATAGCAAACATAGAATAACCAATCTGATGCTAGGAAGGGTAAATGAGATAATAAAGGAGACTCAAAACGCTTGGGTTAAGTTCTTTGGAGAGAACAAAGGTTTCTTTACTTCACCAGAATCAAAGACAGACACCGTAGACACCTCGGTTGAAGGAAAAGGAAAGGGGATTATGGGTACTTCACCCTCAATTTTGAAAAACATTAAGATAGTGGAAATCAAGCCCCCGGTAGATACAAATGTACAGACAGATGTTGAGATACTAGCTAATACAGAGAGTGAAAAGGTTGATGATGTACATGATACTAATATTGAGGATAACAGTCCTCTAGATACAAATGTACAGGTTGAGGTTATAGTTCCTACAAAGGAACCGACAGTTACAGAGACTACACCAAGTGGCGAAGCCACCCATGCAAGTGAGGAAGCTATAAAGGACAAATCATCAGAGGAGAAGAAAGGGGAAACCGACAGAGAACCGGTAGTTGGTCCATCATTGTTGTCAATTGACACCTCATAGGTTGTAAAGAAAAACATAACCGAGATGAATCCTATTGAACTCATGATGATGGCAGCACAAAAAATAATGAAGGAGGGATCTATAGATAAAGGGATTATTGATTAGTTAATCACTGTTTTACACAGACTAGTCTTAGAGTGCAAGATTGACAATGAAGCGAGCCCATCCGACAAACTTAACACAATTAATGAGCACATTTCAAAGTATTTTCAATCCTTATATCAGATTTCAAAGCGGCAAGCACTAGAAAGGTTCACTCAAGCTAAAAGAGTTGCATTTGATCAAGTGATTGAATCTGAGAAGAAGAAGATTGATGAAAAGATGAAACTGATAAATAATTCTTTGAAGCAGTGTACAAATATTTATAGGGTATGTTGTAACAAAGATATACTTACAGTTAATGTGGATAAGAAGATAAAAGAATTTCAGGGGAAAATTGCAAATATAGCTAATTCTTTTGATGGATTGATTTCACCGACTACATCCATTGATGGTCAAATTTTGATTTTGGAAGCCCAAATTTATGTTCTTGAGAAAGAAAGAGACAAAATTATAAGAAGGGTCAGAAGTCTGAGAGGCTTGGTGAGTCCTCGATTGGATTCACTCAGTGTACATAAGAAAGAATGTATGGATATGGTTGGAAAGCCCACACCGACATAGGTAAGTGAGAAAGAATCATTTGCACATATATTAAATCGACTTGTATCTATTTCTGGCACTTTCAAAACTGGTTGGGATACTTATCTTGAGCTATTGGAGAAGGTTTATCTAGAAATTTTGAAATTTGTTAAGCTCCAATAAGATATTTTTGGGATGTTCATTGTACAGTTTTTTTTAGATCTTTGACATTCTTTTTAAAAAATTTGATGGCATTGATGTCAAAGGGGGAGTGATATAGATGTGAAAAAGAATAGAAGGAGTTGTATACATTAGGGGGAGATATGGAGATATGGGTGTATGGATTATTTTGCATTAATGAATATTCAGTTCAAAAGGAGCAGGCAGGATGGAATCGATAGATGAAACCTTAAACAATATTCACATGAGTGTTGCTATCAATACCAAAGGGGGAGATTGTTGGCAATTGACACTCAATTGGTTGGTTTCACTATATTGTCATTGATGGCAACATGGTATTTTGTTCTGGCTTCATGTTTTGGTTCAGTTGTGTATTGGTAGGCACTTCACAGACACTACACCGACACCGACACCGACAGGACAAAAGGATTTCTTTGGTTACCGACAATGCAGTCTGACATGGTTTAGAATATGGTTATCGGTATTGGAGGTTGGCATCTCTTGGATCCAGCATCTACAATTGTTTTTGATATTCATGCATTTATGTTATCTAGCCAACATGTAATTTGATATTGTAATTATCTTTGTAAGCCGATATAAGGCATGATAAGTTGTATAGGACATATAGGTCAATTGGATTAGATCATTTTGATATAGAAATGGTGATGGATATGTGAATGTGATATAATGCGAAATATATTAGAGAGATTATGTATGTGAGGATATTTATGTAAGGGTTATTTAGGTAAAGGGTTTAGGGTTTCACACCGGAATAGACAAAGCTTAAACCAAAATTATATTCTGGTATAGAAGATGCTATCTTAGCAAATCAACTCTTCTTCGAATTGTAGTCTGGAATTATATGTAGTCGGTGAGGCTCCATTTGTGATTGAGCAGTGTGCTCTAGGTTGTAAGCCTTCCTGCAAGTGCATACCCCTTATATTTTGTAATATCTCTTCATATGGTCAGTGGATTGATATTGTGGGTCACAAATCGCACGATGGGTTTTCCTCTTTGAGGTTTTCCACGTATAATTATGTGTGTTATGATTCTCATTTATGTGATTGGCTTATTGGTTGCTTTACTTCTTTCAATTCTATATGTAACGATATACCGGTTGGTGTATGCATGTTTTAATAAGGCTAAAATTAATTCATCCGGTATAACATTGATTCACCCCCCCTCTTAGTGTTATTGGATTTCACCAATAACAACTACCATAGTGAATAAAGAAACCTTGAATAAAAGGATGGTAAGAAACATTAGTGGAATTTTAAAGATGCATCCTAAAAGATTGGTTAGAGAAGCTAAAAGAAGAGAAAGTATTGAAAATGATCCAATCAACCAAAGTTGGAGTTTTAGTGGTAGACTTCGAAGGCCAGATATGAAATTGAATATTGAAGTGAAATCTTTGGTTGAAATTTTTTGGCATGATAATACAAGGGTATCATATAATGCTAGGGATGTTCTACAGTTGAGAGTGGGGTCGAAAATTCGTGACCGTCATCCAAAATACCTATTAGACAAAACTCAAACTGAATTTTATAGAATTTTTTTGGATGAAGTTGTGTTACCTGGAAATATTACTATAAGTCAAAGATAATTTGAAAAATGCAAGCTCTGGTATGTGAAAATTAATAAGCAAAGAATCTCTTGTTGTTGTAAAACACACATGCAATTTCAATACTATTATGATGTTTTTCGATACATACGTTGTGTTTTGCATAGTAACATGCTTATCCAGGAATGTGGTATTGATATGCCACTTGAATCAATCAAGGAATTTGTAACAAGTTTATTTTGTGAAAGAATTGATGCGCAATTATTTTATTTACATTCATGTAGCTCTGGACAATGTTCTAGTTGTGGCAATTTTTCATCACTAGTAGAATGTATGCATGAGAGTAGTGAAACTGATTTTGGACAACAACTAGTGGATGTTAGAAGATTTAAGAATGTTGAGTATCCCTTAAAGGATGGGAAAACATGAAAGCATGCCGATTTAATCACAGAGAAGGTTAGTGTACATGCATTCATGTCAGAATTTAAAAGTAAGATTGTACCAAAATATGTGACACACTCTCAACATGCTAGATGGATTGATTCTCAATTTCGCACATAATAAATATATTTCCAATTGGAAGTATACTATCAGTGGTGGACTTTGCATAAAACTATACTCTTAAGCCACAAGAGGAAATTCAATCTCAATATTACAATTCCACTCAAGTTGATGTTTTTGTTCATATTGTTTATAGACATACAAATGATAGCACATATATATGTAATCTGAGCTTTGCATATATATATATATATAATTACAAATCAAATAAAAATTTAAAAACTAACTTTTGAAACTAAAACATGAATAAATTATAAATAATTTTAAAACATGTCCAATCTACACATACATTACATATGTATACAAGCTATACAAACAGATAAATGATCAAGAATTTACATATATATACATACATGTGTACATGAAATCAAGAACATGTTTTTACATATGATCACATAAGAATTTAAAATTTAACATCTATTATTTTTTTTGTAATTAATCATTGTAACACACATGACTTAAGGGGATTGGCCTAACTAGGACATGTGGCTTAAGGGGATCAAACTAGAAATAGGACAATTTTGGCTTAAGGGGATAGGCCTAAATAGGTCGTAATTAAATTTAGCATCTACAAATTTTGTAATTAATCATTTAAGACACATGACTTAAATGTGCATGTCCTAATTACATGCATCTTAAGGGGACATGTCGTAATTAAATTTAATTTGATCGTAATTACTTAATTTCATATATAGTTAAAATAGGACCTATTATGCTATTTAATATATGGCATTTAATATATATAGTTAATAGGTCCTAGTATGTTAAAAGGGGTATGGTCATAATAGTATGTTAAGAGGGGTATGGTCGTAATTAGTTAATTTCATGTAATTAGAATAGGAATTTCAAATTTAACATCTATAAATTTTGTAATTAATCATTTAAGACACATGACTTAAGGGGATGGTCATACAATTAGGACTCAATATGAGATCTTATGTGGTCAAGTTGGGTCATAAGGGGTATGTTGTATACACTAATGTTAAAAAGGTGACATTGTGTCCTAAGGGACCATCATATATATGTGTGTGGTGTTGGACACATGTATTTTAACTAGATATACATGTCTTAAGGGGATGCAGGCCTAATTGGGACATGTGGCAAGAAAGGGGATCAAACTATTTATTAGGACATGTGGCTTAAAGGGGGAATGGGACATGGCTTAAGGGGACATGCATACATGTTCTAATGTACATGCATGACCCCTTAGAACCACGTAATATGACCCCTTACGACACCATGTGATCCTATGGGGTCATACATGTACATGGTCCTAGAAGGGGTTGAACGCATGAGTTAGAGCGTGTGCATGTGTGTGATGAGCCTTTAGGACCACATTGTGTTCTAAGGGGTCACACGCGTGTTCTAACACATGTGTGACCCCTTAGGACCACATATGAGCCCTTTTAACATCCTATACTTAGTGTATACAATATACCCCAACTACTAGGATGTTAAAAGAGCTTATATGTGGTCCTAAGGGGTCACACCTGTGTGGCCCCTTAGGACCACATGTGACCCCTTAGAACACAATGTGGTCCTATTAAAGGCCCATCACACACATGCACGCATTCTAACTCATGCTATAATATGGACATGGCTTAAAATGGGATGCAGGCCTAATTGGGACATTTGGCAAGAAAGGGGATCAAACTAAATTATAGGACATGTGGCTTAAAAGGGGAATGAATTTGAAAATAGAAGATGGCTTAAGGGGACGCGTGCATGTGTTTTAGAATGCACATGCATGACCCCTTAGGACCGCATATGACCTAGGCTTAGAACACAATGTAGTCCTAAAGGCCCGTCACACACATGCACACATTCTAACTCATGGTATAATATGGACATGGCTTAAAAGGGGATATAGGCCTAATTGGGACATGTGGCAAGAAAGGGGATCAAACTAAATTGTAGGACATGTAGCTTGAAAGGGGAATGAATTTGAAAGTAGGAGATGGCTTAAGGGGACACGCGCATGTGTTCTAGAATGTACGTGTGACCCCTTAAGACCACACATGACCCCTTAGGGTCAACTATGTGATCCTATGGGGTCATACACATATACATGGTCCTAGAAGGGGTTGAACTCATGAGTTAGTTCACGTGTGCATGTGTGAAACCCCTTTAGGACCATATTGTGTTATAAGGGACTATCATATATGTGATCCTAAGGGGTCACGCATGTGTTACAACACAATGTGGTCCTTAAGGCCCGTCACACATGCATGCATTCTAATTCATGCGTTCAACCCCATAGGACCATGTACATGTGTGACTCCATAGGATTGTGCATAGTGTCCTAAGGGGTCATGTATGTGGTCCTAGGGGGTCACACATGTACATTAGAATGTGCATGCATGACCCCTTAAGACCACATACATGACCCCTTTGGACACTATGTCTGATCGTATGGGGCCATATGTGGTTGTAAGGGGTTGAATGCATGTGTTAGAACACATGTGTACATGACCCTTTAGGACCACATATTCAATGACCCCTTGAGATACTAGGATGTTAAAAGAGGACATATATGGTGGACTAAGGGGTCATGCATGTGTTAAAGCACATGTGTGACCCCTTACGACCAAATATGACCCCTTAGGATGTGATGTGATCCTATGTGGTCATAGGGGGTATGTTGTCTACACTAGATGTTAAAAGGGGTCAAATGTGGTCCTAAGGGGTCACATGCATACATGTTAAAACACATGCATGACCCCTTAGGACCAAATATGATACCTTAGGACATGATGTGATCCTATGGGATCATATGTGGTCCTAAGCGGTCATGCATGTGTTGGAACACATGCGTGACCCCTTAGGACTACATATGACCCCTTATGATCCATTGTGCTCTTATATGGTCATATATTAGGTCATATGGGTAAAATGGTCATGTATGTGATCCTATAAGTTTTGGTTTTTCAACATTTTCATTTTATTTTAAAAAAAGGTTTTAGTTTTGGTTTTTCTACGTTTTAGTTAAATTTCTATGTTTTGATTTTCGCTTTGGTAAATTTTAACAATGTTTTAGTTTCGTTTTTGTTGTAATTTTTTGGTTTTGGTTTTCGTTTTGGTTTTGATTTTTTTGGGGGTTTTGGTTTTGTTTCAAGGTTTTCAACATTTTTATTAAATTCATTCATCAACCATGAAAAAATAATTTTATAAAAAAATTACTATTATTAAAACCTAGATTAACATTTTAAAAAAATCCTAATCTAATCAATTCATAAAAAAAAAATCATTATCAATAATTAAAAGAATAAATTTCAAACTAAATTTAACTAATTGTTTAAAACTAAAAACATACTTTTCTAAAGAAAAAAATAATTATTAAACTAAAAATCAATTTTTTTTAATAAAAAAAATAATTTTTAAACTAAAAAAATAATTTAAATATGAACTATTGAAAAAAAAAGGGGTGTTGGGCATACTTGGAAGACTTGCAAGTGACTTGATGGCACCTTCTGGGGAGGGATCCACTCCTTCAATCAGGATCCCATATGGCAAAAATGAACCCCACTCCGTTGTAAAAAAAAAATTATATACTCGAAACGGGATCCCGTTTCATTTTAACACGGGATCACGTTTGGGGTTCTAGGCTCGGGATCCCGTTTGGTTTTTGGCTCGGGATCCCGTTCGTAGGAGGGATCCAAATTCATCTCCTATTAACTCTGCCCAATTTCCACTTTTTTACTAAGTCTAAAACTTCCACATTAAGTGGACACAACTTCTTGCACTTACCCTCCTATCTCCTATGACTCATATAAAAATTAATGAGGATAACCAAATTCAACTTACACAAAAATGCATTTCTTGCAAATAGGACTTCAAAACATAGACCATCACAAGGCCAATTCCCAAAAACTAAATCACAATTATAAAACACTTATTTTCTCGACAAGTCACATTAGGAAAGGGCATATGAACACCTATCCAATCAAATTGAGTCAAAATAAATACAAATTATCAAAATAGATAGAGTGTAGGGTCAATCTAAGCCTTTGGAAAATCAAATTAGGTCAAAATAAGGTCAAATCTAAAAACTGATCAAACCCCAAAAAAGTTGGGCAAGTGGTCATGGAAGTCACGTGGGTGGTCATGGAAGTTGAGTGCGTGATCATAGAAGTCACATGGGTGGTCATAGTAGTTGTGCAGGTGGTACCTAGAGCTGCACAGGTGGTCAAAAACAAAGAACTTGTTGGTGTTAAGCCACACCCGGACCAACGATGGACTAGTCCAAGAGGGGCTAGTAGCTCAATGGTAGAGCACTCCAGTAGCGTATGGAAGGTCCTAGGTTCGAGTCCTAGCTGGTCCATGTCTCAACATGGTATCAGAGCTAGGTCCAGGCTAGGAGCCCCAAGCACACGAGAGGTGTGGCTTAAGGGGGGGTGTTGGTGTTAATCCACACCTAGACCGATGATGGATTGGTCCAAGAGGGGCAAGTAGCTTAGTGGTAGAGCACTCCAGCAGTGTATGGAAGGTCCTAGGTTCGAGTCCTAGCTGGTCCATGTCTCAACAAAATTGGCATACAAAACAACTTAAAGTCACCCATGTATCAACATGATATCCACTTCATTGAGGTTTGAAATGTGTGAGTGTGCGCAGACAAGGAGTGGCTAGGGCTTCAAGAGAAGTTGCAGGCAATGAGGAAGATGGCAACTCTGATGGGGACAAGGATTGTGCAGGCATCTTTAAGGCTTTGTTGGTCTCCTTTATTCCCTTCCTTAGCTTAGTTCTTGTTTTCTTTGGCGAGCATCAAAGTGGGAGGAGGTCTGGAACTAGGGTTTTGGTGGAGGAAGTTGAGGAGTCTGGAGATGGGGACAGTGATGTTGAGGTTGAAGGTCTGAGGAACCATGGATTGTCTTCCTTGGTTTGTGGTGGAGGCTCTTTGGTTTCAATTCAGCCTATTTCAATCTCTTGTTTGGGGGACTTCACTTTGGTTTTCCCTTGGGCCTGTTCTTTCGGGGGGGATTTATTTTGTCGGTTGGGCTTGGCTTTGGTCGGGGTGGATTGCGTTGTTCTTGGGGACAAGGTTGTTGTTTGGAAGGGCCTTGTTCTCCTCCTCGTCGGCCTTGAGATTCTCCCTCTAGGTTGTGCTTTTCTTTGTGGCTTTGTGGGTGTCGGTGGATTTCATCCAAGATGCACATGGAGGTTTTGCTCATATGGATTTTTTTCTTGCTAGGTGGGTTGGTCTAAGGTTCTGTTTCTTTTGGACCCACTCATTTTTCTTTGGGAGGTTCCCCCCATGTTCTGTGGGGCTATGTGGAAGTTGTTTCTACCCTGACTTGTAGATCTTCATATTTGATTCTTTGAGGTCTTCTTTCAAGGTCTCAACTCCTCTGCACTTGCAATGAAACTGTGGTGGTTTCTCTATCTCTCATCTCTCCTTGTACCCCTCTATTTATCTTGATCTTTCGAGAGAGGTTTTTTTATTATGAATTACTTTGGAATCTCTTTGATTTGTGATTTCTATGATGATGGGGTCTGAATTTATCTATTTTTCTCTCTTGACTCTTGGATCTCTCTTCAATGGGGGTTTTGTTTTCCCCTCCTTGTCTCCCAAGCTTTGGCCTTTGTGCTTCTTTTTCTGCATCTTTGGGTTACTCTAGTTTTTCCTATAGAGGTAGTCCTATCTTTTGTTTAGGAGGAGATGGATGTGGTTGGATTTGACTTTTCTCCTATTGAGGTGGAGTTAGATGCTATTGGTTATGCCTAGAAGAATTGTTGGGTGGCTTATGGTGCCCTATCTTTTGGTTGTAAGGGAGCTGATGTTGGCCTTTTTGCTGACTTTTTTTATTTTATCTCCTATTGAGTTGGAGATCTTGTTAGGCAAGTTGTTTTCAGTGATTCTCATTCTCAAGGATAATCTTCTTTGTTAGGTTGTGGATGGGTTGTTGAATGGCTACATTGTATCTTATTGCAATGTTCTTTTGAGGGTTCTGGATCCATGAAAAAATCTAAAGGTTTTAGTTCCCTTCAAAACTTGTTGTAAGGGGTTTCAGGTTCCCTCAAAATCTATTTGATCCTTAATCAAAAACTTAAAATCAAATGCTAACAAAAACCCATTAGAGAAGGGTCTGACCACACCTCAAAAACGCAAAAAAATCACATGCAAGGGATCAATTAGTGTTCACAAACAAGAATGCAAAAAAATTGGTAAACGAAAACATCGAATTCGCATACTCGATTTCGAGCAAAACACAATTCTTTCAAATCAAGGATTAGGAACAAAATTCAAACTGCAAACATAATTCAAGAAACATCCCAATACCCCTAATAATAAGCATATTTATTCATAATTGCAAAATTTAACTGAAAGCAAACAAGGGACTTGAATACCTACTTGAAACCTTGTGAAAGAAAAAGAGAGAGAAGAGAAAGTTGATGAGGAATTCTAAACACATAAAGGCCTTCAAAATAGGAACCAAACAAGCTTGCACAATCCAAATCACACTTCGAAGCAACTTGAAAATAATTGAAACTTGTAACAATGTCCTCAAACTCATTCTCTAAACTTTCTTTACAAAATTGCAACAAAATTTTCTCTCTCAAAACTTCATAAAGAAAAAGGACTCCAAATTAATTCTCATCCAACTCTTAAATAATAATCAATCTCCTAATTAAGCTCACATTAAACTCACAAACCCTAATCCTAAAAATATCAATAGTATTAAAATAATAAAAATTAATAATAAAAAATCCCATAAAAGTAATTAAACAAATATATAAATAATAATAAAATATTAAATCGCCAATTGTAAATCCCCTAAAACTAAATAACTCTTTCTTGACAACTAAGAAGTAATGAATAATTAATTCCAATTAAAATATAATAATCCACTAAAAATAGAACTAGTGGTTACACCCCCTTAACTAGATAATAAAATAATAATCCAATAAAGTAAAATAAATAAATAAATGATAAATCATTCAAGAATAATAACCACAAATAGTAAATCATTATAAATAATAATAATTAATTTCCACAATTAATAAATGATTCTCACGATAAACAAGTAATTCCAAATAGGACAACTAGTTCCATCAAGATACCACAACACGTTCCACACTAAGTAAAACATCACATGCTCAAAATCATTTATTGATTAAAGCCCAATAATAAAATATATCAAAATTACAATTAAAGCCACATAACAATAATTAATTAATTATTAGTTAAATAATTTAAAATAAATAATAATTAATATCAACCACTAAAATAACATAAAATCTACATAATCAAATAAATCATAAAATAATAACATCATCATCACACGACTTGCCATTGACATTTAGGTAATCAGATATTTTCCACATGAAAAATCTTACGAGATAAAATATAAATATTAGATAATTGTCCCTAGGTTAGGACAATGGCTAGGGCTAGGTATAATTTGGGTCTTGCACTATCTCCTTTTACCACCATTGGGAATTTCAAAGACACACCCAGACCTGTGGAACTAGGTGGAGTCAATGTTTGGTACCTGCAATCCTACACAAAACATGTGTTGTATACGATATCCCAACTAGTGAAAAGAAATTGTGATGTCGTATGGAGCTCGCAATGAGTAATACGAAATCATTCCTTCCACCTTAACCCTAGGCAAACAAAACAATAAAGATCTATTGTACACAAAGAAATCCATAAGCATCAATATCATCAAATCTAAATAACATCATCTGATTATAGACTAACATTTTATAAGAATCATCATGAATCATCAACATATAATTCAAGTCATAGTAAACCATCACTAACATCAATATATCCATCAAAATTAAAGTATAACAATAAGCATGTCCTAATCAAATAAGCATCACAATAATCCAATAGCATAGACCACATGAATGTATCCACGTACAACAACCAAAATGATCCACACATATTTAAATGAGTCAAACATAGTCAAAGTATCAAATATTTGATGCAAAACATAGAGGGGTACTATAGATAAAACATAAATTGAAGATGCCTTGATATAATTTGTTGCTCCTTGAATCAGATTTGCTATTCAATTGTTGATAGTGTTTGCATATGATTAGATTAGATTATGAAAATGTATAGAGACAGATGCCTTATATAGGGATTTCATAATTGAAATCACCTTTAGGCTGACTTAGAATAAATAAAAATTGGCATAAAGAAGGATTTGAACATTCTAATACCACCAAATTAAGTTCTCGAAATTCAAGAAAAAAAGGTCGGGACCAAAATGAGCTAGCCTTCCGGTCCGACTGACTTTTTTTTCAATTTTCTAGGGATGCGAGATATTGTGATTATAAGGTCAAATCCAACACGGTAGGTTGATCCCCAAAGTGTTTAGATATACAAATATGCTTTGAAGATTGAAATTAGGACATTATTAAGATTAAATAAAATAAAATAAAAAGGAGCACACGTAGGGTTAGGGGCCCAATTTTATGATATGTGAATTGTTGAGAGAGGACTTTAGATTAAATTAAATTAATAATTAAATGTCTAAAGGAGCCTTATAAATGCATTGGGAGACACTAAAGCGAGTGCTAACCTAACCGTGAAATAAAATGACCCTAATTCGGGATGTAACGCTACAATATTCATTGTATATTCGAAATGTAACTCTGCAATATTCTCGAGTCTTTTTATACATTCATGTCTTTGTCTCTCCACTTCTATCAAATAAGACTTATTTCTTAAATTTCATCAAATAAGACTTATTTCTTAAATACCTCATCGCACCTTTATTTCTTTATGTAGAAAGAAATACCATTTCATCCTTTCTTCAAGGGAGGTGACTTTTAGAGGATATCTTACTTTACAAAGAGAGGCGACTAATAAATGCATCATTTCATAACATAGTTTAGTTTCCTTTAATAAATCACTCCTTTATTCTTTTAAATCTTGCCTGCTTCGTTTTTGACTTATGCTTGACTTGACTCTTCTCTTTAATGATCTAATCGCTACATTACTAGATTTACAAGTCCTCGCTTTATCTCCTTCTTAATCTCCTTTTAATCGATGTCTTTTGCCTTTATTCAATTGCTCCAAATTATGATAATTAATATCTGTTGCTCCAATGTAATCGTTTCATTTGTGATGTCTCATTCCATCTGATATGGCAACCTGTGTAATGCTGTTTTCGTTTTCAATAAAGGAAACTCACCATTCTGAAACAACTTTCTTGGACTTGTCTCTGTCTTCTTGGGTCGCTGTTATAAGAATTTTATTTTGCTTAATGTTATGAAATTCACCAGATTTAACATATATCGTTGTTCACATTTGAGTTCCCATTTTTCATCGCTATTGTCTTTAAAATATTGTTGCTTTACCTGGCTAGTCAACATATTAATCATATTTTCTCTTTGACAAATCTGAAAATATTGGTTGGCCATCAGTTTGTTCTTCTAAGGGCCATCATTATTTTTTCATTTGTATCACCTTTGTTTGATCATTGCCATCCATCGTGCATTGCAACTCATATTACTATATAAGTTGACCTTTTTAAGATATGATGACATGTCATTCTCCTTTTCATAGATTGTTCCATATTAAGTATATGGCATTCTTCTTCTTATACATCGATGACACACAATTAAATAATTTTGTTCATTTTCTTTTACATCAATGGCAACACTTCTAATAATCTTTTACATCAATTTTGTTCATCTTCTTATACATCAATGATAATATTTTCAGCAAATATGTCTTTTATTTTTACTTTTTCTGTGTCTGATAGCACCTCATCGAGGTTTTCATTTGAGGACTTGTTTTTGTTTTTATTCTCTTTTTTGTGACTAAGAGAATCGATTTGGCTACCGAAGTATTCACTCTCATTTAGCTAGATCCTATAGAATAGTGTGGTCTTCAAGGTCATGTATTTCTAGGAGTGCTAGGACAACATTGTCATCTACACATATGGTTAAGGACAGGTGGTACTCATTGGTTCCAATTGATTAATTTGGAGTATACAAGTGGGAGGTTAGATGAGGTGGATGGAATGATGGTGCAAATATGGGTATCAGAGAAGAGATCATCAAGGTATTCAAAAGGCACTTCATAGAATTCCCCTTCATCAAATTCGTCAACATCGAACAAAGGAGCTTGAGGAACACCAACGAGGGTTAACTTAGGTTATGGGAAGTAACCCAAGCCTTTGTTATTCTTAAAAGATATAGGTGAAATAGGCTCCATACTGCCTTTTTCCTTAGGTCCTAAACCATGTCCTTGGTATCCCATTTTGTCCACTATAGGGTATAACTTAGGATATTTCTCTTTAGGGATATTGATTGGTTCATCATCTTCTTCTCTATAGAGCCAACAGGGGACATCCTCTTCAAGGTTTTCTTCATCCAATGGACCTTGTTGTTGAAATGTAGTCTTTTGACATTCTATGGTGGGCTTCTTCTGCATTTCTATCTCTTTATGCCATACCATAAGACTTAAAAGATGTAGGGAGCTAGCCCACCTAGAGTGCATTTTGAAGGCTATGCTCTCCACATCCATTATTAATGACCTTGACCTTGATCTTAGGTTGGGAAGAGTTGGAAGTCGAGGCAACATTGGAGGTATCGATGGAGGGTGTATAAGCAGGTGTATAGAGAGGGCAATGATGGATATGTTTCCCTCCCAAGAGTTTGCAATATTGAAAGGTGGGGATTCGTGGGGATAGTGATTTTCCCTACCATGTATGGAAATTTAAGGCATTGGTGATAGATGGATGGAACATCTTGAATGGATTAGATACAAGGGCGACCGAGAAGGATATTATACAAGAGATCAAGATCAAGAACTTGACAAGTTGTTTCCACTACTGCTGGTCCAAATTGAAGTGGTAGTGTAATTGTGCCTTTAGAAACTCTCTCTGCATCATCATAGGCTCTTATTGTGATCTTGTCATTGGAATCAATGATATTATCGGGATATCCCAACTGTTTTATTAGCTTCAATGTACAAAAATTGAGGCCCGATCCACCATTTATAAGGACCCTTTTTATTTTATGCTTATGAATAAGGTCTTCGATATGGGGATGTTTCTTATGTGATTCATCATTGGATGAAACATATTTCCTATTCAAATGGAGATGATGTTGTGCAACAAGGTTACCTATCAAGGCTTGGAATGTGAGGCATTGATGTTATTGGGTACGTAAGATTCAAGAAGAGCCTTCTCAAGGATTTCCTTGTGAACAAGAGAGGTCTTAAGCAAGTCAAGAATGGATATATGTGTAGGAGTTTATCCTAAGTGATCAAGGATGTTGTACTAAGATGTGAATAGGATGGAGGAAGATGGAGGAGGTGGAGAGGCTCCTTGGATAGTTACCCTTCTCCTAGATGTTATTAGGTTCCAATCGACAAGAGAAGATGGAGAAGGGGCTCCTTGAATAGTTACCTTTCCTCTTCGAGTATTTGGATCAAAATCGGCTCCTTTGATAGTGATGGTATTAACTTGGATGTCGCCCGTCTCTATTCGGCCAACAAGGGAGTTGAAGGATGAAATGGTGCTGGTGTAGTCATAGGATAAAGAGTGAAAATATGAATCTTTTTCCTTTCTGTGCTTAGGAAGAGGATCCTTATAGATCTTGAGATTATCATTGGATATATTGGATTTGGCACCTTCAACTTCAACCTCACCCATATTGATAGGGTCTTGGATGTAATTCTTAAGTTTCATGCATTTTTTACTCTCATGACCTTTGATACAGTGATATTCACAATATTTATTCTCATTATACCATGTGGCTTTCAGTCGATTTTCCTCATAAGGTCGGTTGATGGGGTATCAAATTAAACCATATTTACCTTCACTAGTTATTGAAAAACAACATCAATAGGTTGGACAAGAGGGGTATACTCATGCTTTGACTTGTTATTGGATCAGGGTGGCCCATGGAGAATGAAAATATTGGTGTTGTTTTTGGGTTCATTTTGTTGTGGGGTGGTGTTGCGGGGTTGATTGGTTTTTGTTAGGTGGATGAGATGGTATGTAAATTGTTTGAACATGCTAAGCGTCGATCACACCATCAATCACTTTATTTTTATTTTTGGCCCAAAACTTAGGCTTATCATTAGAGAAATAAACTTGGGAGTCCATTTGGTAATGATTTCAATAATACCTTATTCCAAGAGTTCCCTTTCTAAGGCTAAGCCTTTTTTAGTGACCTCTTTAAAAATCGTCAAAGCATTGGACATGTAATCAAAAGGACATTTCAGGTCCAAGGTTGAGAATGAACATTTCTACTTGGTGTGCTTCGGGAATATCCCAAAGAAATCTCCTAACAAAGGTGATGCCATCTTTGTAAAAATTTTGCAAAGGTTCCCCATTCCTTTGTTTAGTATTAAATAGATACATCATAGATACCTTTGTTGGCTTGATGATGATTTTTGTAATGGATCACCTCATGTGTTGTCATTGATGGCACATGTATACACACACATATGTTCACATTGTCATAGAAATCTTAGTTAAGACAAACCAGTATAATTTGTATAATGAAGTCCAATTGATTTGAAGGTGTCTAACCGGTATATGTAGACAACCGATACATGCAGGAATGACATTGGTCATGGTCAATTCTATTGACACCAACTTGGAGATTCAACGGAGATCAACAAGGAAGCAAATGGAGGACAATCGGTCTATGAGTTGGAAGAGGTTAACTCTTAACCAGTATTGGTGTTCCAACTAGTTTCACTGATTGTGTGATGATTTATCCCTAACCGACAAGATTTGGTGGCAATCTGTGATGTGCTATGTAAGATTGTCCAGATACATTGCACAGAGGAAATTGTGATGTGATTCCTGAGCCGACATGAAATCTAATGTCTATAAAATGACATTGTGATGAACTATTTCTATGATATGATATATAAATGATGTGTTGATGTGATTTATCAAAGGAATTGCAGAGTATGTTGGTGATGTGGTTTTAAGTGAACTGAAGAGGATCTATACAAGGAAGATGTGTTATTTTTAGATCTCACCGCCTGTTGTTTTCTAATCACTACAACAGTTAAATCCCCTAACCGGGTAAGCTCTAACAAGCTTCATTGTACAAATCCTCTAACCGGATGATCCATTAGTTTGGGTTTGAAATCCTCTATCGAGGTTACTCCTAAAAAGGTACTACCTTTAATAGGGTATAGCTCCTAACAAAGCTTTTGAGATCTTTAACAGGATTCGCTCCTAGTAGAGAACTTTATAGACCTTAATCGGTCAGTTACCTATTACTGCAAATAGTTAACTTGTGAGTCCCATCTCATCATGGCTTTTCTCAGTTTTGTTTTTCACATATAAACACTTGTGTTATGGTGGATGTTATACTTGTTGTGGATGCTTTAATATCATTTTGGATTGCATGCATAGTATTAAATAAACTAGTTAACTATCTTACCAGTCTGTATTTAAAGTGGTATTGTTTTTGTTGTCATTGATTCACCCCCCCCCCCCTCTCAGTACTTTATAAGTCTATCAATTGGTATCAGAGCCTAACTTCCTTAAGGCTTAATCACTCGGAAGGAAACCCTAAAGCCACCATGGGGGATATGAGTTATTTAGAGATTGCTAGAGTGCTTGATGCAACCAAGGAAGAACTTGAAACCCTAAGGGTCAGATTTAAAGCTTCACAAGTTAAAAGGAGAGAGTCGACTGAGAAACTATTGGAGATCTCTGACAATAGTTCTTCAGATGAGGTTAACATTGATGCATTGGTTGAAGAAGTGGAAAAACTGAATAGTGAAAAGCTAAATCTGAGGAGAGAGCTTGAAGCCCTAACAATCTGTATGAGATAAGAACTTGAAGCAAGGAGGGTAGCTGAAGACCTAATCAAAGAGAGAGATCATGAGATTGCTAAGATCAAATAGGAGAATGCAACTTTGCATGAGCATTGGCATGAGGAGAAGGAAGAGAAAGAAGCACTACAGCTAGATCTTGAGATGGCAATATCTCTAAGAGAGACTCTGACAAAACACAATGAAGATAATGGAAAGCTTGAAAAGTTCAATAAGATTTATTCTATGTTGGATGAGAAAATCCAATCTTAGAGGATGAAAGGTGACACATCTGGACTAGGTTTCAATACATTTGAGAAAGGAGAATCTTTCGGTACCAAGAGCAACATACACAAAGGTAAAAATGCTCTGAAGGCTAACAAGCCTACCAGTAAGAAAGCTTTCAAACCTGTTTGCTTTATCTATCAAAAACCTGGACATATTGCTAATGTGTGTAAAAGTAGACCTAATGAGAACACGGGTTATAATGCAAATGCAAGATATGTGTCTAGGAGATTTGAAGGTCATTGTTTTACATGCAACATGTATGGACATAGATCAATTGAATGTAGATATGGAGCAAACAATCCGACAGCTCACATGAATCCAAGACCTATCAGTGACTGGAGAAGGACCAATGACAACCGGGGAAACATGAACTCGCATAAACCCTATGTCAACTGGTTTAGTCCATATGAAATGGAAAAGGTAACAAATGTGATTTGCACCATTTGTAATAATTATGGACATGTGGCTATGAACTACAGAAGGAGAACTGGAAGAGGTAATGCAGGACCTTGGAGATCATTTGGGATGGCCTACTATCATTGTCACAAATAGGGACACATGGCAAAGTTATGCAAAAGCAAGAAGAACAAACCAGTTAACCACTCTGAAGATCAGAGAGGTAAGCAAAAGGTCAATGTCGAGGAAACTAGAGCGGAGATGAACAAAATCTGGAAGAAGAAGGGTGAGGACAAGCCAACAAAAGAATCTATCCCTTCACCTAGTATGGGAATCTTGCACCAGTGAACTGAGCCTTTTCAACAAGCCTAAGGGGAGCATAGTGTTAAATCTACTTATGGACCCCTTGAAGAGTGTGTGGTAAGAGAATTTTGCATTTTGAGTTGTTCTGACAGATAATGAGCCAATTGATGTTGAACCTATAGGAGCCAATTGATGTTGAACCTAAAATCAACCAAGAATGACAATAGTCAAAAGTTCAAGTATGGTCAACTGTTGATTGGTCTATTCTTCTATTTTCAGAATTTCCTATTAGGAATTGGTGATATTCAATGGTCGAAGGACATACCGGTTGTTGAAACTGGAGGAAATATTTTTGGCCTATACATCTAATGTTTCATTTTTTATTCTGATTTGAAGAAGAGGCAACAAGAGACAGAACAGGAACTGGAAAGGATATGTATTGTTTACATACCTTTACAGGATTCATCCTTAGCTTTTGGCAAATCAATTGATGATTTGCAACATCAGTTAGATATCTATGATTGTGAACAGGCTAAGAGACTCAGATCCTTGAAAGAATTAAAGAACCAATTGAGACCAAAAGTGAACATCTTACAACGGGCATACAAGGATGCAGAAGCGGTTTTGGTGACTCCAGAGATGAGCACAGTGGATGCAATGGAAGAATTCACTGCACAAATTATGACAACCATTGACATTACTGAAACATTATTGGAAACATGGGATAATGATTTTACTCAAATGAAGATTATTTTCAGTGACATTTTCTTAAAAAATTGCAGTGAACACTCCTTGAAAAACTCTTATATTTTTGTATATATAGTTTTTGATGCAAATTTTGATATAATATATATGTATTTTACTTTTCAATTTGGCATTGTTGTCAAAGGGGGAGCAGAAATATGTATGGGTTCTGAAAATTGTGTATGAATTGTTAAGGGGGAGTAGATATATATATGTACCATTATTTTGTATGTGTTGTCATCAATGCCAAAGGGGGAGATTGTTGGCTTGATGATGATTTTTGTAATGGATGACTTCATGTGTTGTCATTGATGGCACATGTATACACACACATATGTTCACATTGTCATAGTCATCTTAGTTAAGACAAACCGGTATCATTTGTATAATGAAGTCCAATCGGTTTGAAGGTGTCTAACCGGTATATGTAGACAACCGGTACATGTAGGAATGACATTGGTCACAATCAATTCTACTGACACCAGCTTGGAAATTCAGCGGAGATCAACAAGGAAGCAAATGGAGGACAATTGGTCTATGAGGTTGAAGAGGTTAACTCTTAACCAATATCGGTGTTCCAACCGGTTTTACTGATTGTGTGATGAATCGTTCACTAGTCGTGATGAGTTATCCCTAACCGAAAAGATTTGGCGGCAAACTGTGATGTGTTATATAAGATTGTCCAGATACACTGCACCTAGGAAATTGTGATGTGATTCCTAAGATGACATGAAATCTAATGTCTATAAAATGACATTATGATGAACTATTTTTATGATGCAAGATACAAGTGTGTTGATGCGATTTATCAAAGGAATTGCAGAGTATGTTGGTGATGCAGTTTTAAGGGAGCTGAAGAGGATCTATACAAGCAAGATGTGTTATTTTTAGATCTCACCACCTATTGTTTTCTAATCACTACAACAATTAAATCCCCTAACCGAGTAAGCTCTAACAAGCTTCATTGTACAAATCCTCTAACCAAGTGATCCATTAGTTTGGGTTTGAAATCCTCTATTGAGGTTACTCCTAACAGGGTACTATCTTTAACAGGGTATAGCTCCTAACAGAGCTTTTAAGATCTTTAACAGGATTCACTCCTACCAGAGCACTTTGTAGACCTTAACCGGTCAGTTACCTATTACTGCAGATAGTTAACTTGTGGGTCCCATCTCATCGTGGTTTTTCCCAGATGGGTTTTCCACGTATAAACACTTGTGTTATGGTGGATTTTTTACTTGTTGTGGATGCTTTAATATCATTTTGGATTTCATGCATAGTATTAAGTAAACTGGTTAACTGTCTTTACCGGTATGTATTTAAAGTGGTATTATTTTTGTTGTCACTGATTCACCCCTGCCCCCTCTCAGTGCTTTATAAGTCTATCAACCTAGCTCTCATTTTTATATCTAAAATGAGCCACAAATTTTTTGGCGAGATCTTGGAGTGAGGTAATAGGTCCATGATATAAGTTAGTAAACCATTTAATGGTAGGGCCTCCTATACTCTTTGGGAAAAGTCTTTTTAAGTAGATATCACTATAGGAGACTTCTTCACAAGCTATGAAGAACTCTTTAACATGCTCTTTAGGGTCTCCAATTCCTTTATACTTGTCAAACTTAGGAATATCAAAGTTGGGGGGATATAGAGTTATAGAGAATGATTTATTAGAAGGACAAGGACATATTTCTTCAAGGTATAATATTTCTTTTGATGTCCTTCATCTAGATTTTTAAGTAGATTATTCATGTCTTGGAGTTCTCTGGCCAAATCATTGAGTTGAGGGTTATTTCTTTGCTAGTGGTGAAGGGGACTATAATCATAATGCAAAGGATGTGTGTTAGATGTATATGGGTGATAACTACAGGTAGGGATGTCAAAATTTATGTATTGGTAGGCGGATGTGGTGGCATTATGATTATTGGTTAGTGGAATGGATGTTAGGAGGTTGTGATTCTTGTATGGTACTTGTGGGTGGAAGGCTAGTGTGAATGAAGTTAGCTGCATTATTCAAAGGTGCGGAGGAGACAATTTTATGAGAGGTTGGATGGTTGGCTAGATGTGTTGTGCTTGAAGGGACAGTACTATGTGGAGGTGCGTTGAGAACAAAATTGAGGATTTTGTGGGTGATTGGTTGGGAAGAGTTAGGAAAGTTGTCTATTGGTGGATTAGTAAATACAGAGACATCAAAGCTTGGCAAAAGTCTAGCTCCATGTTGGACAAGGTTCACTGAGAAGGTACTTGGATTAGCCTTCATTAATTTTTCTATCATCTCTTGGTTATACTCATGATTTAGAAAGGTTGTCAATCATAGGGGGATGTTATGGTTGATTAACAAGTATTTGTTCCCCTTGGTCTGGTTGGGCTTCATACATGGTATCGTGCATTCCATAAGGTAGGTATGGGTCGGAGAGCTCATTTGTATGAGAATCCACGAGTCGTTTCCTTTGAGCTCGTGTGTAGGCCTTACAAAGGAAAACACTAAAGTGTTGGGAATGTGGGTTGGTTGAATGAAAAAAATTGGAGGATGAGGAAGATGGATGGTTTGGTATTTGGACTAGGAAGAAATATCCTAGAGTTAGGACAATTGGTTTTGGACTTAGTATTGGATTAAGCTTGATTTGGATTTGATTTGGATTGGACTTGGGTTGTATAAAATTTGGATTAGGTCAATTTGCATTTATTTTTGGATTAAGATTTGATTTGGATTGATTGGATTAGGATTGAATTTCATTTGGATAGATCCTTAGTGAATGATCATGATTCGGGTTATATCTTTTCCTACTTGGGATAGGTTAAGTTCCCAAGAAACACTAGATAGGGATTATGGATTTAACCCAATTATTAGGGCCAATTAGGTGCAATACTTAAGATAGGAAACTTCTTAAGCACTACACCAATTAGGGATTACAAGGAATTAAGAATCTAGATAAATGTTTGTTAAGCTTTGACCTTAGACAAGGATTGAGGATTGGGGATAGTGGATTTGATCAAGGACTTGATGTTTGGTCGATTTACAACGTCCAAAAGGATAGTGGAATGTTGATTCTAGAGGAGGGTCGGAATGAAAGTGGATGACTAGGATGATGACGTGCAAGGTGACTATGTCAAAAAAAAAATTGGTTTATACATCTAAGAAGGTTCCCTAAGATCATGAATTGTACCAGATGTCAGGAACTGCATTTGTTAGGTAATATGTCAAACTGAGCTAGTCAACATATTATCAAGGCCTAGACAACGAAGGCAAGACAAAGACGTTGATTCTTAGGTCGAGTCATCAAAACGCGTTTATGAGGTTTGATAGGCGTGGATGTTTTTATTGGAAAAACCTTGAGGAGTGTTGGGAATTCTTGTCTTTGTGAGAGATGATAACTAAGGGGCCCTAAGATTGGAAGCATGACCCAATCACCCTCTCCAGAAAATTGTGTATCTTATGCTAAATTGGGGATTTTTGTCTCATCTCAAGGGAGCCTTATGGTAAGTAGCTTCAAGGTGTGATGCTACACCTTTGCACCAACATCAATGCAATGTTCGATCAATCTAAAAGGGTGTGCCTCTAAATACAAAGGTGTCTAGTCGTTGTTCGGGAGACTTGTGTGTCTAAACTTTCTAGTAAGCCACTTAAGGTTTTGGTCAACCCTGTGTGGTTCTAAGTCCATCTCCAAATTGACACTAATGACATACACTCCCAAGTTAGGCTCCAGTTTTCACCTTTGCCATTTATATAGTGGGCCAAAGGAAAAGCTACTTTGATTCATACCCCTTGGAGGAATGCGCCTCTCCAAAGGCAGACCCTCTACACACAAGAAAATAGTGTGATTTATCTTCATCCAAGTTCTACGAAGGTGAGGGGAGAGCATACTTTCACACTATTTTCAAGATACTATCATAGACAAAATAAGGTAGGTTTGATTTCTAATCACCCAAGTTTCCATAAGAGGAGAGCATACACCTACTACCTCTTCAAACATAGACAACAAGGTAGATTAATCCCCTACTTAGACTAGTGATATATATAAAAAATTTAATAAATGAACCTGCAAACAATAGGTTAAAATTTTGTCATAATAGTCTTCGATGGTTGTGACAAGCTACACAAGAGTCAATAGTTAGCTCAAAAATAATAAAAAATAAAACCCTAGGCACAAGCAAGGATGTCGATGTACAGGTGCAGACGATGAACAACATAGACGTTATTTCATAATCAGAGATGTCAAACTATAGAGAGCTAACAAAAAATAAAAATAAATAGTGGAAATAGAAAGCTAAAATGAGATATAAATTGTTTTTTTTTATTTTCTAGATTTTTTAGTTTTGGGGTGTTTTGGGTGAATTAGAATGAGAAAACAAAAAAAGTTTATACCCATTAAAAGTATTATTATTGAAGACAACAAATTTGTTGAGACCCATTCGATGTCTTTGGGCCATTTTAATTACCAGTGTCAAGGTTTCAATGTTTTAGCCATAAAGGTTTGTGATGATCACTCCTTAGATCCATTGCATTGCTCCTTTCTCAATCATCCAATACAACATTCTCAAGATGTTCTTGAGTCTGTTCAGGTTTTAAAAAAAAAAGGGGGGGGGGGGGGAATCTCAAGTTCACAACATGGTGATGGTTAAAAAACAGAGCAATAATAATGTTATAATTTCAAAAAATAATATATTTTCTATAGATGCGGGTTAGGAAGGAAAAAACTTCAACATTATCTTTTAGACTTTTGCAATCCGTAAGTCACCCAAAATCAGGAACCTTTAGTTATTGGAACCTCGTAAACACATGCAGTTAAAACAGATTATGAATGCATTCATACCTCTGACCTCTCATCTCAATGTGCTCCTTAATGACAAATTTTTTAACTATACCAATAAGCGATTGGAGAATAATATGAAGATATGTTCTTCAAAAAAAAAAATTAAGAATGTTTTAATTTATGCTAAAAGCTTTGATGACTTAGTTCACAATTTATTGCTTACTGTAGACACATATTTATGTCCACCTAATTAAATGAATTTTATATTTGTTTAATTATCATTCATCCAACTATTAATTAAATTCACATTTAATTAATCTATCATCCTTTTTCAACTATTAATTAAATTAATATTTAATTAATTCATCCCAACCCTCTTCTCCTATTAATTAAAGAAATTATTCAATTTATTTGATTTAATTCACTTAACCAAATTCAGAACATTAATTAAATAGATAAATCATATTTTTTTAATTAAATCTTCTCTCACATTTAAATAAATATTTATTTAAATCCCCCAAAATCTCATCTTTCATATTTAAATAAATTAACCTTTATCCTCCACCCACTTGCATTTTCCTACAAATGCAAGTTGCACCACTATTTTAAATAAATAATAAAATCCTATTTATCCTCACCCACTTGAAACCTTTAATGGCTTCCCTTAAAGTCTTCAATCCTTTAATGGCTTCCTCTAAGAGTCTTCTCAAGCCTTTAATTGTTTCCCTTAAAGTCTTCAAACTTAATGGCTTCCCTTTAAGTCTTCAAACCTTTAATGACTTATTTCTAGAGTCTTCTTAAGCCTTTAACAGTTTCCCTCAAAGTCTTCAAGCATTTAATGTTTTATCCCCCTTTTTCTCATTTAAATAAAATACAAAATTCACAATCACATTTAAATAAATTAATATTTATTTAAATATCTATCGAAATGCAAATTACACTAATTAATTGAAATAAATGATTTTATTTTAATTGAAAATACCAGAATTCCTCCCACTTGCATTCTCCTACAAAATCCACTTGCATGCCTAAACCCCTTCTAGATTCTTCTAATCGCTTCCAATTTAACCAAATCCTATCCTAATCATTGTCACATTACTAAATAAAAGGAAGTCACTTCTCAAAAACCTCCAAAGTCTTCAATAACCATTAAAGGCTTCATGTCTTCAAGTGGTTAACCTCTAAAGTCTTCCAAACCATTAAAGGCTCTTACATAACCATTTATGGTTAGCTCACCTTTGACCTTTGGTTAGAGACTTTCCTCTAGCTTAACCATCCTTTTAACTCATGGGTCTCTTCAAAGAATTTATTTCTTTGACTAAGGTAACCATTTAACCCTTGCACATTCATTTATCCCTTGGATAAAAGGAATATCCATTAACCTAACCCTAACCCAACCCCCTAGGGTAACCATCATGTCCCCTCAAGCATTTAATGTTCCTTATCTCTCCTCTCAATCATCCTCATGGTGACACTTGTCAACATGGGATTTGGTTGAAAGTGTCACATGGATTGAAGATCATTCAATCCTAACCCCCGTTAAGATTACTCAATCTTAACCATCCAACTCCCCATTTCTTCTATAAATAGATCTCATTTCCTTCATTATCATCATCCCAGGTTTTTGCATCCAAGTTATGCTATTTTCTTGTGTGCGGGTTATCAAGGAGTCTCATTTGCCTCTCTTTTCAAGCTTAAGCATTTAGGAGCACTCTAGTATTAGAATTATCATGTTAGCGTAGTATAATAGCATTATCATAGCATGTTAGTTTCTTTATCATAACTTAGTATTATCATAGCATTATCATATAAGGATAGCATATCATACTAGCATAATCTTCATTTTAATCTCATCATATTGTACCATATCATAGCTTGTCATATCCATATCATGCTAAGATCTTAGTTGCACTTGCATTTAGATCTTTTATCGTATATCCCTCATTCTTTAGGTAGTCATCATAGAGATCAAGTGCTCTTCCAAGCTAAGAGCCACCTTGATTTGAAGGATCCTTGGAGATAGAGAACAGTGAGATGTGCTTAGAGCTTTTATTTCATTTACTTATGTTTTATATTTCATTTATCTCTAACATAATGTTTCATTGGTGTGCTTGAGTTGTTTGTGTCTTGTTTTGCAGATTCCACACTTTTCAGCATACACTTACCAATCAGCATGTTGATATTATGATGGAAATATATTTTAATTCATATGTGCAGTCTCCAGCACGTCAGCTAATATCACTACATGGGTTTGAGAATAAAGAGATGAAACTAGAACAAATGACGAGGGATTTATTGAAAATGGTCAGTTCACAATTGTTCCATGAAATTGTCGATGATGTAATGAATGAGGATGAATTGGTGCCTAATCAAACTAATATGTTAATATCTTTCCACAATCATCAAGTACAGTTGGTTGGTTCCCAATTGTTTTATGAATTTGCAGATGAGGTAATGAATGAGGATGAATTGGTGCCCAATCAAATTGATATGTTAGTAGCTCCTCAAGATCAACAAGAACAAGCCGCCTCTCTATTTAGTTTGCAAGACAATCTTAATAGCACTCAGGAGATTTTTGGTAAAGAGAAATCAGTAGAATTCAACTTTTCACAACCCCTTTCAATTTCATAGTCTCCTAGTTTTCAACAGGGTACACTGAAATTGCCTAAAGCGAGAGGTAGGAAGCCAAAAATATGCAAAATCAAAGAGGAAATATATGCAGGTATTCAGACCACATTAGATGGTGTGATGCATAAAAATAGAACCAAGTAACTAAGACCTAATCCCACTCTCATGTACACATGGTGGAATACAAAAGACTCTAGGGAGATAGTTCCCTTTGACTACTTCTTACAGGGAAGAGAGAGTTAAGGAATATCTCTTAGGATTTATATTCCTTTGTTGTAAATGAGGAGTAGATGTGTAAAATGCAATGCAACAATCAACTAAACTAGGAGATGAGAAACAAAGCAAACTGAACTGAAAATGCAGATTTGACACAAACTGAAATTGAGAGATAGAAAGTAGAGCTGAGAAATAGACTCGAAGGTGCACCTACTGCTGAAATTGATGCAAAATTGGGAGATCCTAGGGCATTGGGCACCCCTGTCCCTTTGTTGATAGGAAGTTGGTCTTTTGAATCTGGGGTCCTGAGGGTCTGATATGCAAATTTGGCACCTGAAACTGCAAAACCCTAGGTACCAGGGCGCCATTCCCTAGTCCTATCCCAGGACGCCACGCCCCTATCTTTGAGATATGAGATTAGATTTTGGCCCTGAGATTGTCTCTGTGTCTTCTGTCGGTCCCAAAATTTGTGCATCCTCTGAATTCCTGTACTTGCACCTGCAACTTGAAAAAGGGTGTCTAGGTGGCTATATAGGGTTTTGCCTTAGTCAAACCCCTTGATTTGGTGATTTATACCTCCACAAATAGTTCATAGTATAATAAATATGTGTGTCCAAGAATCTTGTGTGTATGCAAGATCCTAAATGAACAAGAAAGTAGATCTAGAGTTCTACCCTACGCTTTGGAGAGCAAACCCTAAATGAGTGTAAATGTAAATGTGAATGTAAATGCTTCAAATCACAAATTCTATAATGGATCTAAAGCATGAATGTAAATCTGAAAATGAATGTTATGAAGCTCAGACAAAGACATGAAAATAACATGAAACCATACCAAACCCTAAGGGAGAGGTACAAGCCAATCATCATTCGTTGATCTCCTATTATTCTTCAGTGTCTTCAAAGCTATTAAGGTATGTTCAAAATGCTTGATGTAGACTTGATGGATGATTGATTTGCTATTGTAGACTTCATAAAACCTGCACTTTCACTGCATAAGAAGCTTCTTCAATCACTAGATCTTAGATCTTCAAATGAGGAAAGAAAGGGTTTATGTAGGAGACACTAACTTTGTTTTGAGTCATAGGCTAACTTAGATATGATTATTTTCGACAATCTCTTGGATTTAAATATTAAAATACCACCAAAACATGCTCCCGAAATTCGGGGAGAAAAAGTCGGGACCATGTTGGTACCAACATGGTCCGAACACATAGTCCAACCAACTTTTCGCCAAATTTTTGAGGAAGCAAGATATTGTGATTTTAAAGCAAATTCCAAGAGTTTGTGAAATTTGGCAATGTTTTGATATGCGAAATCAGGCCTTGAAGGTCAAAATAGGACATAATTAGGGTATTTGATGAAATGATTAATTGGGAGATAAAAAGGGGCACACTTAGGGTAAAGGGCCCAATTTTATGATGTGTAGGGTGATAAGAGAAAGACTTTAGATTTAATTAAATTAATTAATTAAATGCTTAAAGAGAATTTGAAATGCAAGATGCAAACACACTAAGGTGGGTGCTAACCTAAGCGTGGAATTGTACCACCCAATTGAGGGTGTACAATTTACGACACTACATATGGTACATTTTCTTCCACCAAGAGACCGGGGAGAGCAGGCTCTCCTCGTGTACAATGAGAATAATTTCATGGAATGTTAGAGGCATTCTGACCAAAAAAAAAGAGTCAACCAACAGCTTGACTCTTTAGCAGATGATATTATTCTGCTTCAAGAAACCAAAACTTCTCATAACACTTTTCAAGCAACAATTCAGAAATGGTCAACTTGGAAATTTGCACATGTGCCAGCATAGGGATCCTCTATGGGTATTATTTCATTATGGAACCCAAAGACATCAGTAGTAAAGATAATTAATCAAGGTAACAACTGGCAATTGATGAATGTTCATAGTTTTTATCTCTCTTTCAAATTAATTAATGTTTACGGACCTACCTCCACATGAAGAAAAGAGACTTTGGGATTCTCTAACCCCTATCATCCAGCAACATGCAGATAATAATATTATTCTAGGGGGAGACTTTCATGAACTTACATCGCTTTAAGAAAAGAAAGGAGGTATATGCCCTCCTCCAAAGGTTGTTGAAGACTTTACCTCATTCATAACTGATAATGCGTTAATAGATATATTACCCAACAATGGTTTTTTCACATGGACCAATAGAGGGAAAAAAAAAATTGCAAATCGTAGGAAGGTTGGATAGATTTCTCATCTCCCCCTATTGGAAACTTAAGAATTATAGCATCAAATCTGATTTCTTGCCATTGATATGCTCAGATCATTATGCTATTTTGCTTGAATTCACAAAGGGCGGCCTAGTACCATGACAAAAACCATCCTTTAAGTTTGAAAGAATGTGGTTTAGGCACCCTGAATTCCTCCCTCTCTTGCGCCAATGGTGGGTCAGTGCTCATGTTTGTCAAGGTACAAAAATGTTTCAATTCTTCAAGAAAATGCAGCATGTGAAATCCCAAATTAAAACGTGGAATGTGCAAGTCTTTAAGAATGTCTTCACTGAAAAAGAAGTGGTTGAAAAGGAGTTGAAAGAAACGCATGAACATATCATTCATCATGGATTAGACTCAATCACTTAAGAAAAGAAAAAACATTTACAAACAACTTGGGAAGAATTATGCAAGAGAGAAGAAATTTATTAGCGACAAAAGTCTACAAAGTTATGGTTGAAAGAAGGAGATAAGAATACCAAATTTTTCCATGCTTCTACCAAAGCTAAGAGAGTTGCAGCATCAATTTTTTCTATTAATGACATTGTTTTACGTAACAAAATTACAAATGCTAAGGAAATCTAGGAAGAAGGGGTCAATTTTAAAAATCTATTAGCTCCACCTCCTTCATCTTGTTCAGATTTGACTAGTGAGCAATAAATACTAGATGTTATTCCATTCATTATTTCTCAGCATGAAAATGAGGATCTCATGAAACCATTCACTTTAAAGGAAGCTCACAAAGTGGTATTCTCACTAGCTCTAGATAAAGCTCCGGGCTCTGATGGATTCACTGCTCTCTTCTTCCAAAAATGTTGGGATGCCATTAGTTTTGAGCTATTGGCAGGCTTGGAGGAATCAAGAAGAAGCACTTCGGTTTTGAAAAACTTTAATGTTACAAATATAGCAATCTTACCAAAAATTAAGGAGCCAAAAATGTTTGTAGATTTTTGGCCTATCTCTTTGTGCGACACTATTTATAAGATCTTTACAAAGGCTATTTACTTAAGATTGCAGCATTTGATCCCAAAAATTGTATCTCCAAAACAAGGTGGGTTTGTCCCAGGAAGAGAAATTGTAGAAGGGGCACTAGTCGCACATGAAGTTCTTCATTCAGTTCAATCATGTCAATTGCCATCATTCATAGTCAAGCTTGATATGATGAAAGCTTATGACAGGGTAGACTGGAACTTCTTATTAAAAGTACTACATAAGTTTGGTTTTTCTATTATATGGTGTAAATGGATTAAGTCATGTGTATCAAGAGCCTTTTTATCAATCATCATTAATGGGTCACTAATAGGATTTTGTGCAGCAACTCAAGGAGTACAACAAGGTGATCCACTTTCTCCTTTTCTATTCATTATCATAGCAGAAGCTTTCAGCGAGATGATTTCAGAAAACAATGAAAAGGGTACTTGGCAAGGTATCCAACTTCCAGCCACGCCTATCTCAGTCACACATACATTATTTACGGATGATACCAACCTGTATTGAAAGTCAACTGTCTTAAGGCTACTCAAATCAAGAAAACTCTCGAATTATATACTTCAATTTCCGGACAAAAGATAAATGCTCACAAATCAAAGGTATATATATTCAATACAAGGGTTGTGATTAGAAGGAAGATTATCAAAATTCTATGTTTTAAATTGGAAGAGCTTTCCTCTTCTTATTTAGGGATACCTTTCTTTATGGGAACAAACAAGACTTCTTATTGGAAGAATGTCAATGAGAGAATCAAAACCAAAGTATCAACATGGAAAGCTAGATGGCTTTCTTTGTCAAGGTGTATTCTCCTTATAAAGATTGTTCTTGCTGCTATACCCAATTACTATATATATATGCTTAGAGCTCCTAAATTTGTGGCACTTCAAATTGAAAAACTCGTTAGGAATTTCCTGTGGAAAGGAAATTTGTCAGAAGAAAAGAAGATTTTGCTGGTCTCTTTAAACAACATGTCCTTTGACAAAAAATTTGGAGGTGTCGGTCTTCAAAACTTGTCTAAGAGAAATAAAGCATTTGGAGGGAAGCTAATATGGAAAATGTACACCAAACCTAGTGCAAAATGGTGTCAAATCATGTAGTAAAAATACTTAGATTCTGCTAATCAACTTAGAATTCTTACTATTTCAAACCCTCCTAGTGGATCAGCTATGTGGAACTTCATGGTGTCTTCAAGGGAAGTTGATGCAGAGCATCGTGGAAGACTCTTCAGGAACCCCAAATCAACATGGAGTTACAATCTCAACACAACATCTTCACTTGTATTAGAGGCATAATCTGATCATAATCATCATTCTACGGTCCAAAACAATATTATTATCAAAGCATTACACATATATACAGTCAGCAACTTGCTTCATAGCACTATCTCATTCTCCTGATTCAAGGTCATGTTTGTAGATCAATGTTTAATACTAGAATTAGGCCTCAAATCTTGTTGACCTACAATAGCCATCATTTACCATGACCTTTACACACTTCAAGAGGTCACCATGTTGTCCATCAACAACTCTTTCGCAAACATCAAGAATCATTCAACAAACTATCCTTCATTAAGTTTAAACAATCAAATCTGTAACTTTTGACAGTACAGAACTCTGTTGCTAATAAATTTCATACCAAACATTATCTTTCCAATCGCTCCAATAATTTTGAAGAGAACTAGCTTTAACAAAACATATCCAAAATCTAGCCAAATCCAACGGTTCATTTGAGAGTTATGCCCCCATACTGAGACCCATTTTTACATGTCCATGAGGGTTTTATGACAGTTTTGAAAGAATCCATTCAAAATTTCTCCACAAATCATGTCAAATGCTCAAAATGGATTCAAAACAAATTTAATCCATCTTATTGTCATCGCAAATAGGTTTTAGACTTTAGTCAATTCATTTACATACAATAAAATGCCAAATAGCAACAAGAAACATACAATAAAATGCCAAATAGCAGCAAGAAACATACCTGCAACCAATAACTGTCAAATGAATTCAAAACAACAAACTCTTTATTCTTTTCCCAATAAAATACATTACAAAAATTGATCTGTTGGTGTTCTTCTATCTTCCTCAATCTCCCTTCTTAGTACTTGAGAGATCAACAATCAAAATGATATACTTGCTCTTTGTTGTCCACCAAATACCTACAGGATGGTGATAGTTAGAGGCTTATCGGTTTATCTCATTCAAACTCTTCCTCTAACTTCACACACACTTCCATTCAACCTTTTACAAGCTTTTATAATGTTTTCTTGGACATAACTGTACAACCACCTCTTAGGACCGAACACCCACTTGTTACATTGTTTTGCAACTTTTGGGTTTTGTACTCAAATGACATTAAGTCTTTGCATAGACATTCTTAACACATCACAACAGATTATTTTTGACCTTTTACAATCTTCTTACCCTTCCATGGGTTTATTTACATTATTTGACCTTATAGACCTAATCAAGACCTTATTAGGCAACTTTGACGACTTATTGCAATTGGCTCTTTTGGCCTTACATATGAACTCATAGTGACACATTATGACTTGAAACATCTTCTAATCACCTTAAAGACTCAAATCTAGATAAAATTGCTCATGATATCTCCTGGAACCTCTCGGTATGCCTTTGTGCTATGTGATCCTACACCAGAAGTAGTATCCACATATATTGCTTGGCAAGTGCACAATGGTGAGTCAACTCATTTTTGGAAAGAATTGTGGAATGGTTACCCCCCACTCAATCAAATTCAACCTTTACAAACAACAATCCCAATTTTTGTTGACATTTGGGGATCTAAACTGGTTGATTATGTTCAAGGTATTGAAATACACTCAAGGAAAGTCATCTGGAAGGACTTTATAGAGATTCCCACTGATAATAATCAAAAAATACTGCTTCAAAAAACCCTATCTCAAAGGATTGTTTTCCTATCAAACAAAGATGATAAAGTCATTTGGGCCCCCTCCAAAGATTGGAATTACTTGATCAAGAATGGATATAAGGAAATACAACATATGGACAATCAATATCAAATGTAAAGAGCATATTTTTCTATTGGAATAACACAGTGATGCCAAAAGAAGGTTGTTTCTCTTGATTGGCACTGGAAAATAAAATCTTGACAAGTGACAAGTTATTTAAGATGCAAATAACTCAACCTTTTCATTTTATTTTATGTGATCAGGAAAATGAGAATGTTGATCATTTATTTATTCAGTGCACATTTGCTCAACAATGTTAGCACTTCATTATGAACAGATTGAATCTATCTTTGCCATTGCCAAATACAATTTGGGATCTATTTCAATCATGGCCCTTGCTCTTCACTACATCATTATTTTCTTGCATTTGGAATATTATTCCAGTCACAATCCTATGGTCTATTTGGTGAGAGCGGAATAAAAGGATATTCGGGAAAATTATTTCTTCCATTCAGAATGTGCTTCTAGGACTAGAAAAATCAGTTTCTAAACTGGTAAATACACATGTGCAGAATCACTACAATGGTAACTCACACTTCACTTCTTGGGATGACAACATAATTAATAACTGGAAAAAAATTTCACTACCATCTCATGATTATCCATCAAAGCAAGGTAAAACAAAGGTCGATAGGTCTCTTATAAAATTGCAGCCTCCAATTTCAAACTTTGTAAAGATCAATTTTGACAGTTCTTCAAGGGGTAATCCAGGAGATTAAGGGATTGGTGTTTGTATAAGAGACCACTTGGGTATTTTGAAAGCCTTCAAATCATCCTCCATACCTCCAGAGACAAACACTATGGAAGAAGCTCAAGCACTATTGTCTGGTTTAATACTTGCCAAGAAATTGGGTTTTTCAAATATTCACATTGAAGGAGACTCTTCCTTTGTGATAAATGCTTGCAAAAATAGGATATCTTTTAATTGGCATGTTAATTATGTCTTAAATCAAATTTGGACCCTTTTAGATTCATTTGAAATGTACCAACTTTCTCATACATATAGAAAAGGGAATGCACTAGCAGATACACTAGCAAACATGGGATTTGACAAATCTGAGATGGACTCAATGGCAATGGGTTGTAACCTGGAAAAGTTTCCACTCCTATTCGATATTGTCAAAAAAGACATGGCATTAGAAATAGGTACAAAAAGTCTCTAAAGGATAATTATTATGGCACAATAACCATTAAAGGGCAATAAAATCTCATTAACCCACAGGCCAAGCAATTCATGTTTGGCAGGATTAGCATTATGCGAATCTAATTATGCCTTTTCATAATCTTACGGATGCATGTGTAAGAGATTAGTTGGACCCTAATCGACGACTAGGATGAAAGGTTTCCAACTAGTGTTCAGCTTCTTTCATGAGATGATAATTAATGTGTCCTTCGACATTCAAGACACGGGTGGCTAGCACGGATTTTAAATTTCAAGCATGCAACTTGACTTTCACATCATTTTAGTGTGAACAGCTTGATTAAAACTTCATACAATAGGCAGTGCTTTCTGGGTTTGTTCATTTCAAAATGTAGCAAGGTTCTTCAACGATAGAGGAAGGAGAAATATAGAGAAACCATCTTTGTCCAAATTGTCATTTGGTGAACATGGAGTATATGTCGTGTAATAACAAGGTGCTTATTTCAATTGAAGAATGGGAACAACCTTATTCTGAGCATATCACAGATGATTTCCTAGGGCAAGTCTTCAAAACTCATTGTTTTCAATTCAGGAAGAGTATCAAAAGGATCATAGGTGAAGAAATCATGTTCCCACAGGCAAGAAGGCTTATTTTCCCTTCTCAATTGGTTTCTATCTTCTTGTCTAATGCTCTAGACTTATTGCAATCGTTTACTCAGTTGGAATTAATTGCCACTAAGGTAATTAGAGAAGAATTTATGCCTGGTAATAAATTACTTCTTGCAGTCCAGCAATATGACCTTTGGAAAGGTCAAGCCCAAGTTGGGGAAATTTTCCTCACTAATTTCTACTCAATGGGCATGTGTTCATCTCAATTTACGACAATAAAAAGCATACATTGGAAATGAACAATTTTAGATTCATTCAGTAGGCATTAGGAAGGCATAACAGAGCACTAGGGCAAGAAATGGTTGAGAAAATCCAAAAGAAGGTAAATGCCTTGTTGGTTCTACTGGACCATGAGCATGTGTTACCAGTTGATGCTTTTGTTCAACCCCCAGTGGTGCAAGATAATCAAAATGAGGACAATGCTCAAGACCCACTTCTTGACCTCAAAATTCTGCTCACAATGGCAGTCATGCAAGCAATGGATGGTATATTCATCTCTTCACATGTCCCATCGGTGGTAGAAAATAGAGTCCTTCAAGAGCAACAAGACAAGAATGACATTGACTCACAAGCCATGGAGGAGCAAAATTTTGGTGTAAATTTCACATTTTTGGACGACCAATCTACGCTACATTTTGTACGCAGGTGGTCATTTTGTCAGCAGGCCATTATTTGATATTTGGCTTCATTTTTAAAAAGATGGCCAACTTATTTAGTAATTGTTTAAATCCAGTATGAGATTTAGTGGCCAATTTTGGCAATGTATGTAGCGAACAGTCAATTGATAGTTAGGTTAGGTGTTCGATATGTTTTAGGTTCTTTTGATAGAATTTGTAATTGAACTCGGGCTATAACCAGAGGTTTTCTTTTTGGTTCTTTCCTCCCGATATGCTCTTTGAACTAGATTTTGTAAATATTTATTATATTAATATATATTAGTGGCCTACCACTTCCCCCCCCCCCCCCCCCCAAAAAAATATATATATATCAAAAGAAAATAAGTTGTTTGTCAATTGGTTAACAGGAAGAATCCATAAATAAGAGGCTATTAAGAGTAATCAAAACAAACTATAAAACTACAAAATAAAATAGGTTGCAAATCTGCTAAATTGCAAAACATATTGTTTAATATACAAGAGGTAAAGATGGTGATGTAGAGGCACAGATGTCGAACCATAAACTGAGACACCAATCCACAGTCTGCAATACAAAGCTTCACAAAAAGTCAAAAAAATTGATTACTCTTAGTGTTCTGAATTGTTTACTCTTCTTAATGGTTAATGGTTGATTTCATGGGTGGTTTGATAAAAACCCCACCCTTGATCTACCTTAGGTGTAGGGCAATCCTGCATCATCCAAAAATAATGTTTATTCTTGATTAATTTAAGGTTAGGAAAATAAAATCAAATGCAAGCTACTATAGGTGTCCATGTACTTAGGAAGTGTCCAAGGGGACAATGGGAGTGGAAATTATTTAATATTTGTGGCCTATGTCTAAAGGCAAATGTAATATTCATTTATGAGTGCATATTTCTATCATTTATAATGCAAAAATCAAGAAAATCCCCATCTTGGCATGGATTTGGGAAAGGGAAGGAGTCATGCATTCACATATATTGGGTGGTTATAAAGAAAATGGGAAGAGACTCCTCTTTAAGCACCCACTTTAGAAAATTGAAAAGACACCTTTTAGGTGTCATCATGGGGAAGTTAAAGAGCCATTTATTGGATGTGTTGCATTTCTTGATTACCATGTGTTGCTCTCCAACAGGGGGAGTGGGATTTCCAATAGGCATAAGCATACTATAAAAGGGAGGCTTGGGCTAAAGGTAAATCATTCAAAGTTGAGACCTTTACAGAGCGTGAGAAGTAAAGCTTGTAGCTCCATCTTGCAGAGTTGTAAAAAATAAATGGCTAATATTTTTAATTGATGAAATTTATTTCATTTTCATAAGAAATAAAAGGCAAGTTATTTCTTCCAATTTTTTGAGTTGTTCTCTTTGTTATGCTAGGCATGAATATTAAGTGGAGTAACCTTTCATCTAGTGTAACAGAGAATGTGTTTTGGTGTGTATGGGGAGTCACCATCATCAGTAAGCAAGTGTAAGGTCTTCATCAGTCGATTGTTGAATCAATGAAGCAATTTCTTCATTTTTGTTTCATTTGCTTCTAGATTTCATCAACCTGAAGCATAAAAGAAAAAGTGATATTCTTGATTGATGAAATGTTGAAGAACAATAATTTATGTTTGTGTATATATATGAGCAAAAGCCTATTGGAGTTGAATCTAAGATTCCAAATATAGATAGAGGGAGGTGTTGAAATATGGCGACTGATCAGCAAAGTACTGTACACTTAGCACGTATCCTTGTGGCAGCCCTCGAGGAAAGCGGGGGTTCAGGGGCGGGAGCCCCCGAGAAAAAAAAAATTGTCGTCTTTTTTGTTGATGAAAATCGACATTGTAATAAAACCCTAAAAAGGCCGACTTTGTTTATTGCCCTAAAAATGCATGTTATAAGCAGCTGGGATGCTTAAGGCATTGTAAGGTTGATTTACTGTTTTTGCTGGATAATAAGAAAGATTGGACGGCTGTGTATGGTGGAAGTAACCCATTTTGGGTGAACCACATTAAATCTCTATGTTATTTGTGTCCTGTTTTATTTCTTTATCTTTTGTATTTAAATCTGCATATAATTGTTAGTTCATATTTTCTTCGGATCTGCTTGAAACCCTAACAATTGGTATCAGAGCGAGGTTTTCTGTAAATTGGCGGAACTCTCAGATTTGAGTGGGAGCAATGGAGGATTCCAAATTCAAGGTCAAAAATTTTAACGGCCAGAATTATCAGTTATGGAAAATGCAGATGGAGGATTACCTGTATCAAAAGGATTTGTGGTGGCCATTGGAAGGAAAGGCAAAGAAAGCGACCGCAATGTCAGATGAAGAGAGAGACATTTTAGATAGAAAGGCACTGGGATCCATTCGATTGTGCCTTGCACCGTCTGTAACATTCAATCTAACAGAAGCAAAAATGACTGTAGATTTGATGGCGACATTGGCTAAGTTGTATGAGAAACCCTTGGCTTCGAATAAGGTATTTCTTATGAAGCGTTTGTTTAATTTGAAAATGAGTGAGGGAGGATTTGTAGCGGAGCACTTAAATGAATTTAATACAATTATCAGTCAATTGTCTTCAATAAAAATTACCTTTGCAGAAGAGGTTAGGGCTCTCTTGATTTTATGTTATTTACCAGAAAGCTGGAATAGCTTGGTTATGGCTGTAAGTAACTCTGTCTCTGGTAAAAATACTTTGGTATTTGATGATATTGTTGGTGTTATCCTAAGCAAGGAAATGCGAAGGAAAAGCACAGGTGAGACTTCAACATCATCAAGTAGTGTTTTGAATATGGAGAACAAAGGAAGATCAAAGGAAAGAGGAAAAGGCCCTTAGAATGAGAAGTCACGAGGGAAGTCAAAGAAAGGATGCTCTCAATCTAGAGGAAAGAAAGAATGCTAGTACTATGGAAAGCATGGTCATCTAAAGAAAGACTGTTGATCTCGGAAAAACAAAGAAGGAGACAAAAATGAAAACAACAGTAACGAAGCTAATATTGCAAGTAATACTTTACAAGATGCCTTAATCTTATGTTTGGATAATGTTAATGATTCCTGGGTAATAGATTATGGGGCTGCATTTAATGCTACACCCCACAGAAAATATTTTCTAGATTATGTTCAAGGTGATTTTGGACAGGTATATTTGGGTGATGATGAGCCTTGTCAAATTATTGGAAAAGGAAAGATAAAGATCAAGTTGCAGAATGGAAATGACTGCTTTCTACAGGAGGTAAGACATGTTCCTAACTTAAGAAGAAATTTAATTTATGCAAGGCAACTAGCTAGTGAAGGTTGCATAGTTACCTTCTCAAACAATATCTAGAAGGTCACTAAAGGATCATTAGTAGTAGCTAAAGGTGTGAAAGTGGGCACATTATATCTGTGTACTGGTAACACTTACTCTACCCTAGCTGCTACAAATAAAGTTACTACAAGGACAATAACAATAGATGTTGCAAGAACAGATTCGATGATGTGGCACCATAGGCTTGGGCACATGAGTGAGAAAGGGATGAAAATCCTTCACTCCAAAAATCTATTGCCAAGACTAAAGAAGATTGATTTAGAGTTCTGTGAAAACTGTGTTTATGGTAAACAGAAAAGAGTCAGATTTCTCAAGGTTGGGAAAGAGAAGAAGAGTGAGAAGTTAGAGCTTGTGCATTCAAATGTATGGGGACCAGCTCACGTATCATCTCTTGGTGGCTCTTGTTATTATGTTATTTTTATTGATGACTCAACAAGAAAAACATGGGTATATTTCCTAAAACAAAAATCAGATGTTTTTGAAACTTTTAAGAAATGGAAAGCTTTGGTTGAGAATGAGACAGAAAAAAAGTTGAAGTGTCTCAGATCAGATAATGGAGGTGAGTATTGCAGCAAAGCATTTGAAGATTACTGCTCCTTAAATGGGATTTGAAAGCAGAAGACAGTTCCAGGAACTCCACAGGAAAATGGTGTGTCAGATAGAATGAATAGGACTATCATGGAATGCACGAGGGGCATGAGATTGCATGTTGGATTGCCCTTACATTTTTGGGCAGATGTTGTACATACTATTGTCTATTTGATAAATAGAGGACTTTCAACCCCTTTGGATGGTGGTATTCCAGAGGAGGCATGGACTGGTAAAAAAGTAAATTATTATTTTCTAAAAAAATTTGGTTGTGAAGCTTTTTTCCATGTTGATAAAGAAAACAGAACCAAGCTTGATGCTAAATCCCAAAAATGTACCTTCATTGGATACGGGATAGATGAATATGGCTATCAGTTATGGGATTTTGAAAATAAGAAAATAATTAGAAGTAGAGATGTTATATTCAATGAGAAGGTCATGTATAAAGAACAGATGCAGGAAAAGAAGCATGAACAGGACAAACAAGAATATGTTGTGTTGGATGAGATTCCTGAAAATGAATTGCCACAGGTACCCGATGCTTAGCAACAACAGAATATCCCACAAACTCCTGCAAGCGTTAGACGTTCTACAAGGTCAAGTAGACCCCCTGAAATATTTTCTCCTTCTTTTTATTCTATATTATTAACTGATTCTGGTGAACCAGAAGAATATGAAGAAGAAATGCAAGTGGATGCCAAACAATAGTGGGAGCTAGGCATGAAAGAGGAGATGGACTCCTTGATGAAAAATAAGACTTGGGACTTAGTCCCTTTACTTGCAAAAAAAAGAGCCTTGCCTAACAAATGGGTTTATCGGCTGGAGGAGGAGGAAGGAGGTCAGAAAAGATATAAGGTCAGACTTGTGGTAAAAGGTTTTGCACAGAAAAAGGGTATAGATTATGATGAAATATTTTCTCCAGTTGTAAAAATGACTTCAATTAGAACTGTACTTAGTCTTGTGGCTACAGATGATCTACATCTTGAACAATTAGATGTTAAAACAGCTTTTCTCCATGGAGATTTGGAGGAGGAAATTTACATGTTGCAACCACAGGGATATGAGATGAAAGGTAAGGAGAACTTGATGTACAAGTTGAAGAAAAGTTTGTATGGCCTAAAGCAAGCACCCCGACAATGGTATTTAAAATTTGATAGTTTCATGGCTAAACACGGTTATCATAGATGTAATTCTGATCATTGTGTATATTTTAAGAGATTGGATAATGGCAGATATATTATCCTATTGCTCTATGTTGATGACATGTTTGTTGCTGGGTCTAACATGCAACATATAAATGATCTTAAAAAGAAATTAGCCAAGTCATTTGCTATGAAGGATTTGGGTGCAGCTAAGCAAATTCTGGGTATGAGGATTTGGGTGCGGCTAACCTTGAATTTGTCCCAGAGTGAGTATATAAAGAAGGTGTTGAAAAGATTTAACATGCAGGATGCAAAAGCAGTTAGTACACCTTTGGCTAGTCATTTCAAATTGACTAAGGAGATGTGCCCAAAGGCACAGAATGAGGTAAATAAAATGTCTAACATCCCATATTCATCAACTATTGGCAGTCTGATGTATACAACAGTATGCACAAGGCCAGATATTGCACATGTAGTGGGAGTTGTGAGCAGGTTTATGAGTAATCCGGGTATGGAACATTGGAATGTTGTGAAATGGATTCTTCGGTATTTGAAAGAAACAACTACGAAGGCATTATGTTTCAAAGGATCTAATGATGCTCTGAGTGGATTTGTTGACTCTGATATGGCAGGCGATATTGATTCACGGAGGAGTACTACAGGGTATGTTTTTACTATAGGGGGAACTGCAGTTAGTTGGATTTCTAGGCTGCAAAAGGTTGTTGCACTTTCAACCACTGAAGCTAAGTATGTTGTTGCTATAGAAGCCAACAAGGAGATGATTTGGTTACAATGTTTTATGGAGGAATTGGGTCAGACACAGGAGGATAGCCCATTGTATACTAATAGCCAGAGTGCCATTCATCTTGCAAAAAACTCTATTTTTCATTCAAGGACAAAGCACATTCAGCTTAGGTACCACTTCATCCGGACTGTTTTGGAGGAGGGTCAGTTATGGCTTGAGAAGATTCACACAAGTGACAATCCTGTTGATATGTTCACAAAGGAAGTTCCATAGGAGAAGCTGATTTCTTCATCAGTTTTTGTTGGTCTTCTTGATTGATAATTGTGGAATTTATACCAGTCGAGTCCTAGTGTTTTATCCAGCGGATGTTGCATGTACAGTGGTGTCGTGTAGTATCAGTCTCCAAGTGGGAGATTGTTCGGTGTGGAGCATAATCAGTCTCCAAGTGGGAGATTGTTGAAATGTAGCGACTGATCAGCAAAGTATTGTACACTCAGCACGTATCCTTGCATAACGCCTATGCAATCTACATCTAATGTGGGCAAGGTACTCTCTCCTTTCCGTCTTTTTTGTTTATGAAAACTGACATTGTAATAAAACCCTAAAAAGGTTGACTTTGTTTATTGCCCTAAAAACGCATGTTATAAGCGGCTGGGATGCTTAAGGCATTGTAAGGTTCATGTACTATTTTTGTTGGATAATAAGAAAGATTGGACTTTTGTGTATGGTGGATGTAACCCATTCTGGGTGAACCACGTTAAATCTCTATGTTATTTGTGTCCTGTTTTATTTCTTTATCTTTTGTATTTAAATCTGCATATAATTGTTAGTTCATATTTGCTTCGGATCTGCTTGAAACCCTAGCAGGAGGAAGAGTGGGGATTGAGGCAACTATTTATATTGGTAGTGTTACTTTTAGATCCCCTTCCCAAGTTAGTCATGGTTCCTTCAATAAGAAGCCCCCTTTAAGGGAATTTGCAACCAAACTACATGTAAAACATGGATCAACATGGGGCACTAGGCTGTATAGATAGCTTTTTGTCAGCTTGAATTTGAATGAAGCATCAAAAGAGTTAATGTGCACCTCCTTCATATCTCACGCAAAGTTGTAGGAGTATGTAAATCATTGTCACTTGAAAAAAGAATTGAAATGCATACATTGTAGGGTTTAGGTGATGAATGAACATCAAAGGATCCTACTATTGTTATTAGGACTGCCGAAGATCCACAAGTTACGATTCATTCTACTTATACTTTTCCATCTAGCTTAGGGGCAATAGAGCCTAAGTGAAATGTAGAATAACAAACACTGATGCTACAAACACAATGGCAAGTTATTCAATGTTCAAAATAGGGATGAAGAAAATGATGTCATTGGAAAATTCTTCTTTACCAATGGCAATTCATTCCATGTGGTTCACACTTCTTTAAAGAAGGTTTTGGCAAAAATAATAAAATCATGACCCTCATATGTACCACTTGGGGAGAAAATTGATAACAACAATCTTGAATAAGAATTATTCCAATATCCCAATGGACAAATAAAGGGTTCCTTGGTCACTAATGGATGCAACATAATAATCGATGGGTAGATGGACATCAATTGGCCTCCACTCATCAACACCATGGTAACATGTACAAAGGGCCCTTACTTCCTTAGGGTTACTAATTATTCAAAAGACCAAAAAGATGCTAATTTTCAATTCCAAATTTTTCAAGATGTTATTGAGGAAGTTGATCCAAAGAGTGTAGTGCAAGTAATTGTTGACGTGTGTTTCATGCACTATCAAACACATAATAAAGTATTGAATATTGTATCCTCTCTTGAACAAAGACTTCTTAATTGTTGAACACACGGATCACTTGAGACGACTCCAAGGTTAATAATGCCAGGTCTTGACGTGTTGGATAGCTTAAATGGTTGATGTGTTTCTTGCTGCTCCAAATGGACTTACATAATTGTTCAAAAAGATGAAAATTCTTAATCACAAGGAATGTTATTCTTACAAATAATATTGCAATGAAGTTCTTTCCATTACTACTAATGATCTGTTGATAAAAAAATGTAAAAAAGGGAATGGAGGTTTAGAAATGCTAGACTAACACTAGGAATGCAAGAATGATGGACGACTTCAAGTGAGGCTCAACTAAACTTTGCAATAATATGATAAGAACATCTCCACAAAGTTAGTGTGATCTGCTAAGGGTAGTTGATGATATTTAAATCACCACTACGAACATAGACATCATCAAGACAATGCATATCAATGGGGAAGTAGAACTTGAAGTTAAGCTTGGCTAAAATGAGTTCAGTCGACTACACAAGATACTTCAAAATCAATGAAATACTAGTAGTGTAGTGTCGTAAATTGTACGCACTTGCTAGGGTGGTACAATTTCACACCTAGTTTAGCACCCACCTTAGTGCATTTTACATTTTGCATTGCATTTCTCCTTTAGCACTTAATTAATCAAATTAATTAGGTCTAAGGTCCTATTTCATCGTCCTCTGCATCATAAAGTTGGGCCCTTTTCGTTAAAGCGTGCCCTTTTCATTTTATTCCTCCAATACATCACTCAATCAAAAACCCTAATTAAGTCCTATTTTGAGCTTGGGGGCTTGGTTTCGGGGGTCAAAACATCTTGAAATCACCTGTAACTTCAGGATTCTCTCTAAAATCATCATATCCGACGGCCCTGAAAATTTGGTGAAAAGTTGTCCGGACCGTGGCGCCCGGAGTGCACATGGTCCCGGACATTTTTCCCGAAATTTTAGGAGCACAATCCAATCACAAAATAAAGCTTAACCCCAAGAAATTGGCAGGAAATTCAATCTCTAGGTCGGCCAAAAGACGAAATTACGATCTAGGGTTTCCTACATAAGAGCTCTCTTTCTTCATTTGAAGGGATCCGATTTTTGTTTTCAGGGAACCTCATATGCAGCGAAAGAGCAGATCTTTGAAGACTTCAACAACATTCAACATCTGTCTATCAAGCATTTATCAATTTCATTCATCCATTTGGGGCTTGGAAGACACTGAAGAACAATAGGAGATTACCGACTGAAGATTGGCTTGTACTCCTCCCTTGGGGGTTGGGTATGATTTCATGTTCTTTTCATGTCTTTGCATAAGCTTCAATATATCCTTTATTCATGCTTTAGATCACTTTGTATCTTGATTTAGAGCATTTACATCGTCATTTACAAGCAATTAGGGTTTACTTTCTAAGTTGCTCTAGTTTGCTTGCTTGCATTTTAGGACCTTGCACACACACTAGGTCTGCACACACAATACATTTTACAATACAACTTGGCTATTCGTGGAGGTGGAAATCACCGAAGTGGGGGTTTGACTAAGGCAAAACCCTATATAGCCGCCCATACCCTTTTCAGATATAAGTGCAGGTTTCGAGACTCGGACGACGCCGCAGGTGACAGATCCGGGAAAAGCAGGTCGAGACAACACTCCACACCAAATTGCAGAGTAAAAGACCTGGACAGGGGCATGGGGCACCCTGGTCCTGCCAGGACAGGGGCACTGGGTGCCCTGGTTCCTGGGACAGAGGCGTTGGGCGCCCTACTTCCTGGGACAGAGGTGTTTCTGACAGTTTCCAGAGTGCAAGATAGCAGTTTCAGGAGCAGTTTCCGGCACTGTATCAGGACAGTGGCACCTGCGCCCCCATCCCAAACATTTTCAATCTGATTTTGACTCCGGGTACGCATCTGCATTCTTATTTCATCCTTGTATTTACAGCTGTTCATTGTTTAATCTCAATTCTGCAATCTTGTTATTCGTTTGTACATGCATTTTGGGATTAGGACTTGAACTTGCATCATTTTATCTTTCAATTTCAACGAAGGAATAGAAATCCTAATAGGTAGCCCATGGCTCTTTCTTTCACAAGAAGAAGTAGCCAATTGTGTGATACCTCTAGGCTCTTTCGTATTCCGTAATGTGTGTCAAAAGGTAGGATTTGGGCATGTTAACCTAGTCTCGCTTTTTCCCCTACACATTTTGGTGAACCCGACGTGAATCTATCATTGCTTCCTCTTGCATTGCATTTGTTAGATCTAGATCTAGATTTAGTGTGTTTTCATTTTATTTTTCATTAAAAAGAAAAAAAAAAAGTGTGTTTCTTTGCATTGTGTGTTTAAATTTTATGCAACCTTTATTTCAAAATGTCAGATTTTTATTTGCAAAATGTTCATGCTTTTGATGATTATTATGAGTATAGCCAAGATGAATTAGATGAAGCTTTAGATGAGTTTTTGAACCCTAAATATGCCAAACCTTCATTTTACCAAAAACTCATAAACCTTGTTACTATGCCATTTAGATGTGATGAGAAAGATAAGTCGAATGGTTCCTCTCAAGGGTACATTCCTATCAACTCTTCCACTGAATCTAGTAACATGGTTGTGTTCAATAATCCCCTCTATGAGGAGATGTCTCCTTTTGAATCAAAAGATAAACCTTTTAATCGATATGATCATGCTTTGTCGGATGATGCTCTTGATGACTTTGTGGCTTTATCGAAATCTTTAAACAAGAACAAGACTTCTAAATTGGTTAACATGATAAACTTGAATGAGCTTAACAAGCCTCTCTTTGAAGTCCAAGGTGCTTATCCTTCTCCCACTTTTCAAGTTCCTAAATCACCTCTCCTTACTGTCCAAGGAAGGTATGATCATGATTCCTTTCGTACTCCGAATAAACCAATTATCACCGTGTAAGGAAGAAAACCTATAAGTCCTTATAGTTATGCCAAGAAAATAACTAGAGAGAGTTATCATGCGGTTGCCCATACTTATCACACCAGAAATAATAGGCAGCCTAATCCTCCTCCTGTTATTCCAGTTTCTCTTCCTAATCCTCAACCAATTCTTCCACAAGCTCCCCGTATTTCACAAGTTATGGGTAAGGAATATGATCGCATAGAACAACTTAAAGCTACCCCTGCTAAGATATCCCTTTGGGATTTGATTCAAACTTCTTCCGCTCATCATGGAATGTTACAAGATGCCTTGAAAGATTTGAATGTTCCTGCACTGAATACATCTAGTAATATAGCATCTTTAGTTAACTCTATGATGAATCCTAAGGCTCAAATTGTGTTTACCCAAGATGAGTTGCCTACTAGTGAAATTCAACAACAATATGATCCCTTGATGATTGTGGTTATCATGAAAGACACTGCTATAAGATGAACACTAGTAGATAATGGCTCTGGCCTTAATGTGTGTAGCATTAATCTATTGCATAAAATGAATGTGGATACATCTCTCATTGAGCCTAATTCTCGTCCCATTCGAGGCTTTGACAATGTGGCTAAGACTTCATTAGGTATTATCACCTTACCTCTCATAGTAGGACCTGTTACTTTGCCTACTCCTATCCATGTTATGTCGGGAAATTTAACATACAACTTGTTATTAGGGAGGCCTTGGATTCACAGTATGCAAGCTGTCCCCTCTACATTGCATAGACAAGTTAAATTTATCTATAACAATAAGACATATACCTTGATAGGTGATACTAATTTCCAAGCTTGTCTACAAACATCTACTTCCAAAGGGGGTTCTTCTAAGCCATCCTCGTCTAGTGATGACTCTTTAAACAGGATACCTATCGATGAATCTTTGCTCTCTGATGATCAAAATTCTTTGGATGAGTCTGGAGCTCCTGAAGAAGATTCTTCTCGACTTGAATCTACACATAAGAAGGATTTTGATCCTGAGAAGGTTCTCGAAGAAGACGATTGGGGATCTCTTGATTTCAATCCCACCTTTGTAGGTGAATATAAAGTTCCTTCTAAAGAGCTTAAAGTTGAAAAGAAAGAAGAAGCTAAAAATCAATCAATCTTACCTGAACCTATGAGTAATAATTTTGTGGCCGCTTCTCAAACTTCTTCTCCTCACACCTCTAGTTATGAAGAGTTTGATTCTTTGTCTTATGAAAAACCACCTTCTCTTCCTGAAATGGCTGATCGTTATGGTCGCGGTTTTCGCATTTTCGCTAAGCATGGGTATCATGGAAATGGATGTGGCGCTCATGAACAAGGGATAAAAGTTCCTCTAGAGACTAATTTTCACAATTATGCCTTCGGACTTGGCTATAATCCCTGCAAACGCACTAAAACTTCTAAAAGACCATGCATTAGTGTTAATGCTATTTCTACATCTCTATCAATGCAACACCCTGAGTATATTGATGGGGATCCTTCGGGTGACTGTGCTTTGGATGTCTTCCCTACCGACGATGCTTTAGCTGAATTCTTGGGAGCCTATGACACTCTTCCTCGTTATCATCACAATATGGGACTCCCTTATTGTTTGAACACTGAAGCCTATTTTGGAAAAGAGATCGATAATGATGAGATTGTGAAAGAATTCCCTCAGTTAAAGGATACTCCTCAACAAAGTAATCTTCTCATAAGTGACACCACTGATGTTAAGATGGATCCTTGCAATAAAGAGAAAGTTATTAAAATTGGAAAATGTTTGGATGAAGAGGAACAAAAACAATATGAAGATTTATTGCATGAATTCCCCGAGATCTTTGCTTGGACATACTCTGACATGCCTGGTATAGATCCTAAGATTGTTACTCATAACATTGTCTTAGTTCCCGATGCTAAGCCCGTGAAACAAAAGATTCGAAAAATGAATCCTAAGGTGGCTCTGCTTGTTAAGGCTGAGATTGAAAAGTTATTGGAGGCTGGATTTATCCGCCCTATTGACTATTCCCCATGGATTTCAAATATTGTCATTATGGCTAAACCAGATAACAAAATAAGAATGTGTACCAATTTTTGAGATTTAAATAAGGCTTCCTTGAAAGATGATTTCCCTCTTCCCAACATTGACATGATAGTGGATTCCACGGCAGGACATGCCTTGTTATCCTTCATGGATGGTTTTTCAAGATACAATCAAATTTTCATTAACCCTCAAGATCAATTTAAAACCGCTTTCACCACTCCTTAGGGTATGTTTTGTTGGATAATGATGCCTTTTGGACTTAAAAATGCCGGTGCAACTTATCAACGAGCGATGACCCTTATCTTCCATGATTATATGCATAAGATTTTAGAGGATTATGTTGATGATATTTTAGCCAAATCCATTCTTCACATAGATCATATTAAAATCCTTCGTCAAATCTTTGAAAGAGTTCGTAAATATCACATGCGCTTGAATCCCCGAAAATGTGTTTTCGGTGTGGATAGTGGAAAACTATTAGGATTCATATTTTCGCATCGTGGGATCGAGGTGGACACTAAGAAAATAGATGCTATTGTCAACATGCCACCTCCTAGAAATGTGTCTCAACTTAAAAGCTTACAAGGAAAGATTCAAGCTATTCGTAGGTTCGTATCTCAACTTACGGATCGTACCTTTCCTTTTACTCAACTTCTTAAAAAGGATATCACTTTTCAATGGAACGAAGATTGTCAGCACGCATTTGAAGATTTAAAAGTGTATTTGGCTAGTCCTCCTATTCTTCAACCTGCCGAACCTTCTAAACCCTTCCTTCTGTATATAGCTACTTCCTCTCATGCTCTCGTAGCATTGTTGGCACAACATGATAAAGATGGTAAGGAATGTCCGGTTTATTACATAAGTCGTACCTTAATCGATTATGAGACCCGATATTTTGCGATAGAAAGACAATGCTTGGCCTTGGTGTTTGCGACTCAGAAATTGAGACATTATCTTTTAAATTCAGAAGTCCACATCATGGTAAAGTTTGATCCTTTGAAGCATCTTTTCTCTAAAACTGATTTATCAGGACACCTAGCTAAGTGGGTTATGATGTTAACTGAATTTGACCTTAAATTTGTTTCAAAAAGAGAAATTAAAGGGCAAGCATTGACCGATCACTTAGTTGAGGCCCCTTCACCTTTCTCCTTCCCTAATTCTGAGTCTTTCCCCGATGACTTCATTCTTTCTATAGAGAAAGATGAAACTTGGGAATTATACTTTGATGGTTCTAAGTGTCGTATGGGATCGGGGGCAGGTGTTGTTCTGATTTCTCCTACAAGGAAATCTATTCCCTTATCCTATCGTCTAAATTTCTTGTGTACCAATAACATTGCTGAGTATGAGGCTCTTATAGCGGGAATAAAAGCAGCCTTAGCTCTGAATATAAAGCACATACATATTTATGGAGATTCTCAATTGATTATAAGACAAGTAACAGGACTGTATCAAGCAAAACAAGACAAATTATCACAATATAAAGACCTTGCTATCTCTTTATTACAAAAATTCGATTCTTATACCATGGAACCTATTCCTCAAAAAGATAATCGACATGCGGACGCAATGGCATGTGTGGCTTCTCTTGTATCTTTAGAGGACCCTGTGGTTGATCTTAAATTTGTTATTCACAACCTTATTTCTCTGGCTATTGTAGACGATTCTAGCTAGGTAACATGTTGTGACTTTGTAGATTCAGACGAATGGTATTCGCATATCGTAAGATATTTGACCGATGGTACCTTTCCTGATTCCGCCAATAGGAACACTAGGGCTAGAATCCGCAAGCTGTCTGCTAGATATATCATTCTTTCTAATGTCCTTTACCGAAGGGGTTATGACGGTCTTCTCCTTCGCTGTCTTAACAAATTGGAAATCCCCGTTGCTCTTGAAGAGGCACATTCGGGTGCCTATGGGGGGCATTTTGGAGGCAAATCCTTGGTTCAAAGATTGCTTCGTATGGGATACTATTGGCAAACTATGCAGAAGGATTCTTTTTCATTTGTTAAGAAATGTCATCAATGTCAACAACATAATAATCTGATTCATGCTCCTGCCCAAGAACTTCGTTCTCAAGTAGCTTCTTGGCCTTTCTCCGCATGGGGTTTGGATCTCATTGGTAAAATCTCTCCTCCTTCATCTCAAGGACACACCTTCATTATAACCGCAACAGATTATTTTACGAAGTGGGTAGAAGCTATTCCCCTTCGCTCTACTACTGCTGAAGTGATTTGTCAATTTCTTTTAGAAAACATCATTTCTCGATTCGGGATACCTTCCACTATAATCTCAGATAATGGGACATCCTTTAAGAAAAAGGACGTGAAGAAATTCCTCGAGAAGTATCATATCAAACATCGATTTTCTACACCATACTATCCTCAATCAAATGGTCAAGCCGAATCATCCAATAAGATAATTGAACAAATTCTTCACAAAACCGTGAATAAGCATGGTAAGGATTGGAGTAATCAGCTAATCTATGCTCTTTGGGCCTACCGAATGAGTGTACGAATTGCTACAAGAACTACTCCTTATAATCTTGTTTATGGTGCTGACGCTATTATGCCTTTAGAGTTAGAGATTCCATCACTTAGGGTTTCTCTCAAAGGTATAGTAGATGATGACTCTTATAGAGAACAACGACTTCAACAGCTTGAGATGCTTGATGAACAGGGTATAAACGCTCTTGAGCATATTCAAGTGTATCATAAAACTCTACAACGAAGCTATAATGATAAGGTTATTCAACGTTCCTTCTCAGTAGGTGACTTAGTCCTCTATGAGAATCAGCGCAATGTGAATGCCTTACCTGCAGAAAAGGGAAAATTTAGTCCTAATTGGCTTGGACCATACATCGTTATTGAAGATTATGGATCAGGTGCTTACAAAATAGCGGATGTAGATGGTACGCCTCTTAAAGAACCTATCAATGCTATGCACTTGCGTAGATATTATGCTTAATTCTTCATTCCTTATTTATCTTCTTTTCAGTTCTTCAACATTGGGTAATATGTTAGTATCTCCTAATTAGAGAAAAATAGAATTAAATGTTATGGTGTTTAATCTATATTCCTTCGTTCTTGACAAGCATGTCTCCTTACTTTATAGTTTGTCTTGAATTCATTTATGTAAATTGTAAAAGATTTACGTTTCCATTATGCAAGCATATTATACAATGTCTTATGCGTTAAGTAGAATCGTATCATGTTGTATTTAATTAAATCACACTAGTTATATGATTCTTAGACTTAATGCATATTTCTTCCCTATCATCAATGTAGTACTTGATTAAATATTTTAATTAAGTCACACATGTATCAATTTAATCATGGAGCATTGAGAAATCAATCACATGGCAATTAAATCCTGAACATACATGTACATCTACCAAATGTATTAGATTTAATCAAAACAAAATATACATTGTTTTAAGCATTAAAGATAACACATTTGAGACAAAAGACAAGCATGTATATATATATATATATATATATATATGTGTGTGTGTGTGTGTGTGGATCGTATACAAATATAGGTCACTGTACATCCAAAATATGACCCATCCAAAATCATCATAAAATTATCTCCTATCCCTAGGGCTGGTAGCTGGAGAGTGTCGACTAGATGCTCCCTCCTGATCCGGCCGTGCAGGTGGACCCATAGGTGTGTAGCGCAATATAGACCGCGAGTGACTCCGAGAGGAACTCCTACGATCCCTATCCATAAGGATTGCGCGATAGGAGGTAGCCTCGGCCTGAGCTGCTGCTAGATCTCGCTGTGCCCGCTGAAGGTTCTCTGATAGGACTCTCTCTCTCTCCCTCCATATGTCTACCTGTACTCAGAATGGGGAAAACAAGTCCTCATGCCGACCCGCGTTCCCCCGAGGCCTATAAGCAATCTGGGAGGAACTAGGGATCTGTGCCATCGTGGAAATGTCTGTCACTGCCTGCTGAATCAGGGAACGCCACTCCTGCACATTAGCTGTAGCAGTAGAACAGATTCTTGTATTAGTACCATTCTATATCATCAAAACATTAACCAATCAATATAAACCTACTATACCTGGATCTCCCTCACGCCAGTAGGGATCATGATATGGTAGCATCTGTGACTGGAAACTACTAGGCTCCCCTCGCTCGAATAATCTGTGCATGATGGGTGTAGGCTGGACGGTACTAGAAACAGGTCTCCGTATCACCTCGTGTTCCCCCTTTTGGGGAATAAGAGGAGGATCCAGAGCTATGGTATCATCTCGTGAATGGTGGGGAGCTGCATCTGACCCCTCCTCATCATCTCTATCCTCCTCCTCCTCCTCCTCCTCGTCATCCTCATCCTCGTCCTCGTCCGCATCCTCACCTGCATCCTCATCATCCTCATCTCTATCCGTGTCCTCCTCCTCCTCCTCCTCCTCGGCACTAGGCTGATCTCCTATGGGTGGATCAGGATCTCCTGCCTCCTCATGACCCTCTCCCTCCTCTGGCTCCTCTGACCTGGATCCCTGGTCCTCATCTCAGTCTCCATGTCTCCATGGGCCTCGATGGCCTGTCGGGTGATCTGGTGGAAAGATAGGTCCTGGGTATGATCTCATAAACCATGAGACATACCTGCGCTGTGCTCCAGGCTCTGCAAAGTAATCAGTAACTACATCCTGATCAGATCCCTCTATATCTGTAGTCTCGATGTCATCTATCGTCGGTCTCGCTACTGCTCTAAGCCTGGGAAGGACTCGTGAGTGTCGAGTATAGATGGGCACATCGGCTGGAACACACTGCTCTAGCCCAAACTGCCTCCGTACTCGGTCGAAGTAGAATGCGACTATGATATGTGAATATCGTCCCCGCAGTAGGCGGTTCCTCTGTAAGCATGCTAACTGTCTCTCCATCCCATCCCATCTATGCATCCGCAGATAGGGTCTCCACACGATCACCTCGGCTGTCAGTGTATCAAAGATCACTCTCCAATATAACAGATCTCCAAATCTCCACTCGCTGGTAAGTGGATAAGCAAACACCCTAGGTCGCTCGCTAGCCGTACTCATCGGAAAGCCGACAGGCCTGGTGCATGTGAAGTGCTCAAATATCCACACCTGCAGAAGTGTGCATGTCATCAAGCTGCAACCCTGCCCAAACACATACTCCTCAAGGTCGTGATAGAGATGTGCAAGCATACTCCGACCCCAAGCATACACTCTCCTGTGTCTCTCCATAGCTCTGATGCACCATGTGAGACCCCCATGCATATGCGTACCTCGCCCATTAGGGCAGACGGCTAGTGCTATGATGGCGATCATAAGGTGTCTCACAAGGGGCACCTCTCCTGTAGGATGTAAGAGCCAGCTGACCATGATGCGACTTCTCGTCTCGCTCGGCATGACTCTCCCTATGCAATATACCTGCTCTCTCTGATGGTCCTCCGCTGACCGATCGGTCGCGTATGTAACAATAGCTCCTCTGATAGGAAGACGAAGTATACGGTACACATCCTCAAGTGTAACCGTCAGCTCCCCTACTGGAAGATGAAAAGTGCCTGTGTCAGGATCCCATCGCTCCATCAGTGCCATCAGCATCGCAGGACGGAACCGAATGGCTGGCATGAGGATCGCATACCATAATCCCATGATCGACAATGTGTCTCTCTCTGCCTGAGTCAGCCGTGGAATCTGATCTCGCAAACAGCGAAGAATCTGTCCCGTCGTATGCTCTCTCATGTATGGGAGACCCTACAACACAAAAACATAACTGTAATCAGTACTCAATCATCAAAATCACTCATGCAAACTGTCGAACATCATATGCTAACCCTGAAATCCCTCGCCAAGTCCTGATAGGGACCATGGTGCCCTGATAGGGACCATGGTGCCCTGATTGGGACCATGGTGCCCTGATTGGGACCATGGTGCCCTGTCAGGGACCATGGCGCCCTGATTGGGACCATGGCGCCCTGTTAGGGACCATGGCGCCCTATCAGGGACCATGGTGCCCTGAAGGGACCAGGGCGCCCCATCAGGGACCATGGCGCCCTGAGGGGACCATGGCGCCCTGGGTGGGGCCCGAGTCAGACTTCAGGGCCCGCAAACGATCACAAAAAGTCAAAATGCAGAAAATCAAAAGTCAACATTCAGTCAACTCACCTAGTCCAGTGGCTCGTCGTCGATCACGGCCTGGCGCAGGATCTCAATCCTCGTGGGACGCTCCGGTCATCGTGAAGGCATGATGATGGCTATGTGGGCTCCGCTGCAATGAACAGTCTTCCGAAATCAACAAAGTGACAAATGCAAATGTCACTTTCAAAGTATATACTTTCATTCCTTTACTTTCAAAACCCTAATTTTCCTCTATCACTCATTTCATCATAACTTGAGTTTGGGAGATGCGATTTTTGAACCGTTTGTTGCGTAGGAATCGTATTTTCATTCCCTTACTCTCGGGATGTTCCAAAAAGTGCTCTGATGAAACCTATTCAGTGAACACCCCTCATCAATACTCTCTTACACAATTTGTCGTAAGTAAACATGCTACCCTGTTTCACCTCCCTAATAAGCAAGTCGAAACAGGGGGGGCATATAGCTACTCACAAATTTCATCACTTTCCTTAGTAAGCATTATGTGATTTTGTGATCTAACGTGTGTTTTGTAGGGTGCGGTTCCTAACTGTGTACTGCAGATACCGCTGGGGGCTTCGTCCGACAACTTATGGATATATCCTTTTTCAAATGATGTTTACTTTTCTGTACTTTAGCTTGCATATGCACGTAGTACTCATATGACCGCTAAAGTGGGGGCTAAATGTAGCGTCGTAAATTGTACGCACTTGCTAGGGTGGTACAATTTCACACCTAGTTTAGCACCCGCCTTAGTGTATTTTACATTTTGCATTGCATTTCTCCTTTAGCACTTAATTAATCAAATTAATTAGGTCTAAGGTCCTATTTCATCGTCCTCTGCATCATAAAGTTGGGCCCTTTTCGTTAAAGCGTGCCCTTTTCATTTTATTCCTCTAATACATCACTCAATCAAAAACCCTAATTAAGTCCTATTTTGAGCTTGGGGGCTTGGTTTCGGGGGTCAAAACATCTTGAAATCACCTGTAACTTCAGGATTCTCTCTAAAATCATCATATCCGACGGCCCTAAAAATTTGGTGAAAAGTTGTCCGGACTGTGGCGCCCGGAGTGCACATGGTCCCGGACATTTTTCCCAAAATTTTAGGAGCACAATCCAATCACAAAATAAAGCTTAACCCCAAGAAATTGGCGGGAAATTCAATCTCTAGGTCGACCAAAAGACGAAATTACGATCTAGGGTTTCCTACATAAGAGCTCTCTTTCTTCATTTGAAGGGATCCGATTTTTGTTTTCAGGGAACCTCATATGCAGTGAAAGAGAAGATCTTTGAAGACTTCAACAACATTCAACATCCTTCTATCAAGCATTTATCAATTTCATTCATCCATTTGGGGCTTGGAAGACATTGAAGAACAATAGGAGATTACCGACTGAAGATTGGCTTGTACTCCTCCCTTGGGGGTTGGGTATGATTTCATGTTCTTTTCATGTCTTTGCATAAGCTTCAATATATCCTTTATTCATGCTTTAGATCACTTTGTATCTTGATTTAGAGCATTTACATCGTCATTTACAAGCAATTAGGGTTTACTTTCTAGGTTGCTCTAGTTTGCTTGCTTGCATTTTAGGACCTTGCACACACACTAGGTCTGCACACACAATACATTTTACAATACAACTTGGCTATTCGTGGAGGTGGAAATCACCAAAGCGGGGGTTTGACTAAGGCAAAACCCTATATAGCCGCCCATACCCTTTTCAGATATAAGTGCAGGTTTCGGGACTCGGACAATGTCGCAGGTGACAGATCCGGGAAAAGCAGGTCGAGACAGTACTCCACACCAAATTGCAGAGTAAAAGACCTGGACAGGGGCGTGGGGCGCCCTGGTCCTGCCAGGACTGAGGCGTTGGGCGCCCTAGTCCCTGGGACAGAGGCGCTGGGCGCCCTGGTCCTCCTGACAGACAGCATTTCCAACAGTTTCTAGAGTGCAAGATAGCAGTTTCAGGAGCAGTTTCCGGCACTGTATCAGGACAGTGGCGCCCGCACCCCCGTCCCGAACATTTTCAATCTGATTTTGACTCCGGGTACGCATCTGCATTCTTATTTCATCCTTGTATTTACAGTTGTTCATTGTTTAATCTCAATTCTGCAATCTTGTTATTCGTTTGTACATGCATTTTGGGATTAGGACTTGAACTTGCATCATTTTATCTTTCAATTTCAACGAAGGAATAGAAATCCTAATAGGTAGCCCGTGGCTCTCTCTTTCACAAGAAGAAGTAGCCAATTGTGTGATACCTCTAGGCTCTTTCGTATTCCGTAATGTGTGTCAAAAGGTAGGATTAGGGCATGTTAACCTAGTCTCGCTTTTTCCCCTACACAAGTAGTACGAACAATAGGAGCTTCACCATCAGTCATGCAAGAGTCTTTCATTCATCTAATTACTTATGCAAATTTTACTATTTTTTTTTTTAAGTTTTAAGATCTCTCTTGAAAGGATGAAGAAACAAGCAAATGCTCCAAAACACAATAAGTCACCAACGCTTCAATGATTTTATTGTTCTTAGAAACATCAAAGAAATAATTCTTCAAAACTCTTCTAATCAATCCTTTAAAAATGAAATGAGTGAAGCTTATATAGTGCTCTCAAATACAATGAATGGTTGAGATTAAATCAAAATCAAGGGTCAAGATCTTGCCACCTAAACCCTATTTAAGGTTTGTTACAACTCAACCAGTGGGAATGTGACATCCATTTGGCACAAACTTCAAGGAAAAATCCTCCAATGAGAAAAAAGATACCACATGGGATCATAACAAACTTTCTTCTAGAAGTTTGTTCCCCTTATCCTTTTCTTTCGATGCAAATTCAATGAATCAAAACACTATACTTTCAACCTCATTCATGGGAGAAGTAGGCATGATTTTTAACTGATCTACCATGAAGCTCACCTCGTATAAGGCAGTAGAAAAGGTTTTCTCTCATCGTAACCCTAAATCCTTAGTCTTACTAGCAAGTACCATGAATAAATATATGTCTTCCAGCTGCTTCTCTGTAGGTTATTTGGCTGTCCCAAAGAATATGAATTTTACTCTCTCAACCAACTATTTAGCATCTATATGGATTCCTTCATTCATCTCTTTCTCAAGTATGACTTCATCTACTTCCATGATTTTATCATGTATTACATTTATTACATTTTCTACTTGAGTGCAACCATTGCTAATATCTTCAAACATGACCTTCCTCATTCAGAGCAAGTTATACCAATGTTGGAAATCATGGGATTGTCCTTCTTTCAACACTCCTTTGTTCACCAAAGTTTGCTTAGGAAAACTTTTCATTTCTTGCAATTTTGACAAGGTGTAATATTTGGTGAAAGTGAAAACATCATAAGTTGCCATGAGGACTTGAGTCCTATCAAGAACACTTGAAACTTTGTCAAATATCCTCACTAGCTCTTTCTTAAAAGCATTTGCCTTTTTGAAAGACTTATTTATTCAACTCTTCATCACATGAGTTGAAGTCCTCATTTCTTTTAAATTATCAACTGAATCTAGAGGAAGTAGTGGTGTAGAGGTGCGCTTCAAGGATCATGTTGCCTTATCGATTCTTTGAGCTACTCCAGGTAGTTCCTCAATGCATTCACTTCTCTCTCGAGCTTCTTGTTTTTCTCTACCTCAAGCCTCAGCATATTTCATGAACTATCTTCATTGTGTTATTCAAGTCTTTCATTGCCTACTCAGTGCTGGGAGAACCTAAGCCAATAGTCTTCAAGTCATACTCCTTTGTTGTGATCTCACCTTCGAGCTTGTCTACTCTTCGAGTGGCAATTTGTATAACTCAATATCTTGCATTATCCTTTTGTAATTTTAGACAACTTGGTGGCCTTATTTTCAGTTCTCTCTTGAGCTTTATTCAGTAAGTTGTCCAAATAATCTATAGGCTCCTCTTCTACTATTTTGACTTCCTTTGCTAATCTCTCCTTAAACCATGTTGGGATAGTGGATCTTTCTTCTCCCTTTTGCAACTCCTTAAACTATTGTTCTTCTCAAGGTGGAGAGGTTACTTCATCATCCTCTTTCTCAATTTCAACATATTCATCTTTGGTGTCCTTGTTGCTATCTTTCTCTTGTGGTGTTGAATTGTCTTGTACTTGGGATTGCTTCCCTTTATCTTCCTTCTCACATCTATTATCCTGAATTGTAGACTCCATAGATTCGTTCACACCATGATGTATGATTCCCTTAGGTGGATGACTCTCCTTGGCAGTTGTCTGATTCATTTCTACTTCATGAATGAATGAAGTACTAGTAGAAAGATGACCTGAATTTGATTTTTGCCTCTTATGTGATAGTCCTTCCTTATGACTTTATTTCCTCTTTAAGCCCCTAGAGTGAGTTGACTAGGAGGCACTTTCACTCATGCTCATACTTTCTATCTCTTCATCGGATGAATCTGAATCTCCCATCAATTCAAATGTCAATTGTGCATTTTGGCCTTTCAAATTTTAAGTTTCAAGTCTACCCATCATCGTGTGTATGCCAAGACTAGTTTCATCAAGTCTTTCAAATCAGTGATCTCAACATTAATCCAATTGACCTCTACCTTCTTGTCTTTCTCTCATACATACATGGGTTGGAGGTGTTTCCCACTATCTTGTGCTTGACATGGAATGTCCAAAACTTTACACATCCTGACGATATCAATTGGTAGCCTTCAATACATTTTCCTCCTTATCTCTAAATCATCTTGGACATTCATCCAATAATCTTCCAATTGCATCGTATGCTTGTACCTTCTTCTATTAGCTCTTCACATGTTGCCATAAGGATCAAACTTTCTCTAGAAGAATAGGGAATAAGGGAATAGGATCTCAATTCTTCTTCTGACTTCTCAACTACTTGAAGAGATGGACACACTTCTATTGATTGCCCAATTGAGAAGGGAAAAGCAATCCATGTCTTGTTTTTGTATTTCTAGACATTATCATAGGTTATCAAATGTCTCACTAACTCTAGCAGTATCATCTTATCAATAGGGTAGCGTGGTAGCATATATGGCAGACAAGAGCATCCCTGGACTCTTATATAGGTGAGCAAGGAAAATTGGATATACCAAGCATTGTATTATTTACTCTTTTGTTTGTACGGATAATCTTTGATGAATGATGCCTTGTAGTGTTCTTGTCAAGTGCATGGTAAAAGCATCATTCACCCTCCTGAAATGAGTCTTGCTAGGGTAATGCAATTGTGTGTAAGATTCACATGCTCTCGTCTCTCCAACTCCAGTTCCAATTGGACCTCTATACATCAATCCCACATATTCATGAGCTCTAGCAAGTGAATATATGATGTATGAACTCATGTAGAATGTGTTAGTACACCCAAGCCTCTTCAATTGTAGATCAAGGTTGTTGCTTATGATTCTTGCCCAATTGATCCTTTCTCCACTAGTTGACACTGCTTCCATTAAATAAAACATCCAATTCTCAAACTAAAATGCTTGGGAAATTCCCATAACTCGATTGAGCAAAGTGATCAAATCACCAAACTCTTCCTTAAAATCAATCCTATGAAGCTCGTTGGGTATCTTGGATATGTCGAGTCTACTCTTCAACAACCAATACTTGTTGGTTATGTCAAGGCATTTGTCTAGATCATCTTCATAAAATGTTTGTGCTCCTTTTCTCTTGTAGACCAAGCCTTAATGATCAGATATGTGGAAGGCTTCACTTATGGTTGTCTCATATAGGTAGGCAAGTACTTTTCCATTAGGTGCTACTATCGTTCCCGTGCTAGAATCATAGTGTTTGACGAACTCAACTATCAACTCATTGGATTGGATAGCCGGAAGGAAGTCTATTACTTGTACTATCTCTCTCTCGGCCATCTTCTTTGAAGATCTGGAAGGCTTGCTTGTGTATAGGGGGCCTTAGAACTTCTTCATATCAATTTGACCTATTTTGGTACCTCCTACATTGTTCCATAATGATGTGATCTTTGATTCGAACATCACTCCCTTCGAGTCCTCCTTGATAAGAGTTTGTCTTGTAACTATTGTTGCCTTTGGAGTTGCCATGCTCTACTTGCAAGAATTATCTTAGTTAGGGTTTTAATTATGATATCAATGCTTACAAGTTGAAATTAATCATTTAAGTTAGCAATTCCCTTCCCTAAGGGTTATAATTCATTAAAATCCTCAAATTGCTAAAACCCTAGGTCTTCATCCTCACCCTAGTTTGTAAAATCTGATTCTACTTGAACATAATCATCAAATCATCTTAAATTTTGCATTAAAACTTGTAAATAATCAATTCAAGGGTTCCAAAACATGATGCAAAAGGGATCTTATGACTGAAATTTCTTCAAAAACTTAACCCTATAGCTATGTCAGCGACAAATTTAGGTTTGATCTTAATAAAAATGATAAAAAAACAACTCAATTCAGACCTGCAAATGGATTTCTAGCTCTTTAATTATCTCAAATCAACCTTCAATTTGACAAAATTATCCTTTCTCTGTGAATTTATAAGGGTTTCTTAGTTGGATAACAAAATTTGTTGATTCTTGCTTGTATTGCTTGATCAAATCATTGTGATTCTGATTTGAATATCATTGTCTTCGAAGGTGAACTCTCTAATCTTGATCTTTGATAATGCTTGATCACCAACCTTAATGCTAAAGTATGTCATTGTCTTAGAGAGTGCAACTTGTTGTTTGTTTGATGAAGAGACGAATCGTTGCAACAATGGTAAGATGGTTGGGTGATGAATGTCAATCGATGTTGTTTGACGAAGTCACCTTATTCTTGAATAAGCTCGCTACCTAAAAAAGAATTTGTTGCTCTTCAAAAGGCACAATTGTTAAATTGGGACCAATCTTGCAAATGTTTACTGATCAAATGCAATGAACAATCTATCTTTATAGGCATTAAAGTGTGTGTCTTTCGATCCTTAGGCCGACTTGATATTTCATTAAATGATTACAATTTTCTTTTTCAAAAGGTCCACTTGTTTTATCCTTGAGGTTTGAAATGAAACGTCTATCCCTTAGGTGGGCCCCTCCACTAATATTGACGCTCAAACTCATGTTCCTTCACCTTGGTCGTGGATTCTAAGGTGAACTAGAAATGCTTCTCCTAAGTTGTGATTTTCACCCTTGATCGGAAGTTGACTAATTTTGGGAGGCATAGGAAGTGGTCGGGCTTTTGATGCCTAGGTAGAAGTTTGCATTTTTTACCCCTCACTTGAAGTTCATGGATTTAGGAGGGCACTTACTATCATCAAAAAGTAGTTGGGTTTTTTACCCTTCACTGGCAGTAACACTAGGAAGGTCGGACTTTTGAGCCTTCATTGGCAATAACACTAGGAAGCTCTGGCTTTTTGGGTAGGCGTTGGCAATGCCTTGTTCGTGGTTATAGCCCTTAGGTGGAAGTAAATGACTTCCAATCTTGCCTTATATATCATTTGATTATCACCCTTCAATCTTTCGTTCAATCAACTTTAAAAATTGCTCCCATCTTTCACCTTAGATCGAACTTATAAAAGCTAACTAGAAATGTAGTTAGCAAGGTTGAAGATTTGAGACCCTACTAGCAATGGTTGAACTTTTGAAGGTGCACTGGTAGTGCTTTGTGACAAGTCATGGACTCAAGCCCTCACTGACAGTAGTCACGGATTTGAGCCTTCACTAGAATTCATGCAATAAGGTCATGGATTTAGCATTGAATTAGAAGTCATGCAATTAGTTCGGACTTTGGATCACCCACTAACAAGATATAAGGCAAGTCGAAGATCTAGGGGTGAAGTGGAAGTGTCATCTTACTCACTTAGCATTTTAGCATGCTTCCAATTACCCTTATGCAACCTCATCTATTTCAAACATGATTAGCTTTAAAATTCTACGACATTGACTTCAAGGAACACTGATCTTACCAAATTCATGAACCTCTCAACCTGCTAAGATTTCGGTAGGCAACTAGAAATGATCTCAAGGCAGGTTGGAGATCTTACCACCAACTAGCAATGTTGGAAGAGGCGGGTCAGACTTTTTGGGGGTTATTGATAGTGACCTCACTTGCTTAGTTTCAATGATAAAGGCACTTGCTTCATCGATTCTAAGAACCCTTCATCATTAATAAAACCTCATCATGATTGCCTATACCCTAAATATCCTCTTCTCAAGCATTCCATTCTCTTTGACAGCCCTCCACACAGACACTCAATTTCTCATCTTTGGTTTTGGAGGCATATGTCGTTGATGATCAAATGAAATGATCATCCCAAATTGCTCATCTCCTAAGCCTGAGAGCTAACTGAGTCAACTCCACTCTAACTATGGGATTTGATTGCTACCAAACTAATCTAAGGCCTAAAACTCAAAGCAAAAGACGAGGTCTCCATTTGTGAAGGGGTGATGTGTGATTTGCTCACAACGGTAACAATAGATGCAATGTGTGTGAAAAGCTACAAGGAAATCGATTTGAGGTAGCCTATATGCATATTTAGTGGACTCCTTGTTCAATGCATGCCATGCATAATGCACTCAAGGACATGGATAAAATCAACTAGATTAAAAAGGTAGTTGTAATGTTGGAAAAAGGTGAATGATGGAGATATCGAGAGGAAAGCTTTTCTTCCCTCTGAGGAGAGATAAAAGTTTCACTTCAGATTTCTCTTCAAACACACTTTTCGCATTACATTGGAAGAGGGGGGAAGATACACTATATTCAACCTCTAGAGAAAGAAATTGAATTCTGAGTGATGATAAGTGAATCCCCTCTTCTGAGATTGAGATTTGAATTGATGGAATTGCGTACTTATGATCAAGTGTAAAAGTGACAAATATCTGATTATAACTCAAGATAGAACCATATGATGAAGTTGTGCACCTGGATCTGGCAATAATCTGTCGAATCGAAGTCGCCTTGTGAATTTGGGGAAAAGTTGTCCAAACCGTAGCGGGAATGTACATGGTCCTCCAAAAAATCCGCAAAACGAAAAGGGTTTTTCCACCTTTGCAAATGGAGCCCGAATCCGAAAGTACAGCTGCGCACTTGCAACCTACACAGAAAAGAGAGGGAAAGGTGTTGGGATTGGGGGTTTGCCTTCGGGTCAAACCCCAGTTTTGGAATTAACCAAATGATGAAATAAAGTACTTGCAAGTGAATGTAAATGAAAGACTAAAATATAAATCACCTCAAGGGAGGTTGTAGATAGAATCTAAATAGATTTGCTTGTGTGGAATTGAAGGTTGGAATGAATCTCCTCTTCAATGGTTGAATCCTTAACTTGAATGCAACACTTAGCCTTGAAATGAGACTTGAGAATGCTCAATGCTGGAAAAGAATGCTTGATATCATGTAAACTTCCCACTCATCTAGCTTATGCAAATGAGAGGAAAAATGTGACTTAAATACTTGTCAATTAGGACTAATTGACTGATTTTCCATCGCAGGCCGACACTGGGGGAGTCTTCCCGCTCAATGTGCACCCTCCAAAGCACATTTGAAAAGGTTCCTGCCACAAAATGGGGCAAGGGACACCACACCCCTATCTTGCCCTTTTTTGCAAGACAAGATGCAGTTCGGGCAATGCGAAGGGCAAGCAAGGTGCAGTTCTCAGGTGTCGAGTAAGTCTCCAGTCTTCAATCTAGCTTAGGGATTTGAATCGCATGCGTGAGGACCCTAATGTGGTCGCAATTGCAAGGGTCACAATTTCATGACATTACATTTAGCCCCCACTTTGGCGGGAGTATAAGTGTACGCCAATACTGTCGGTAAAGTACAAGGAAACAAGATTGAAAGACTTCTACCATGTCAAGGAGGCAAGATGCACCAAGCCCCCAGTGGACCTAGGATCTTACAACATCGATTGACAAAGTAAAAGGGAAGATCAAGAAGGGAAAACCATGACTGCAAGAAGCAAGGTTCCCCTCACTATGAGTCCTGAAAAAGATACCAAGATTATGAAGCAAAGCCAAGTTCACTAAATAATTCTAAGTATCGAAAAGGAGGATATGAGCGGAGTCTATGCCCCCACGTTAAAGCGATCGCGTGCGCCTTATCAGGAGCGATTGCTTTAAGGTAGGATACACCCAAGAGAGAGAGAAGAGGGAGCACGTTATCGCAAGGATTTAGCCCCCAAGTGAGCAATAAACCCAAGGATAATGAACACAAAACACCAAGCACGAGGTAGTTTCGCTTTCCTCGGGGTCAGTATGTTATATGATAACTCATGTATATCATATATGTATATGTGCATATAATAATCGTCATTCCCCAAAGAAAGGACACTACCTTAGAAGAAAGGGAAGAGAGGATGTCTTTCGAGTCAACATGAAAGAGACCAAAAGAGATCTCAAGGCTCTGCATCATCCTCAAGTAGACATGAAGGGAAAAATAAAAGAATAGGGATACACATAGAAGAATGGTCACAAAAGAGAGAGAGAGAGAGAGAGAGAGAGAGAGAGAGAGAGAGAGAGAGCTAATATTGTTAATCTAGCACGACATCCGCCTCCCGATCTTGCTGATCACTATGTCGACATGCTAGAGGAACAACATCAAGCACAACAGATGGAGCTATCTTAAGATCCAAAATAGGACTATGCTCATGTGGTAAGTCACTTTGTTTGATTCTAGGAGCTAGGAATAGGGTTTGTGAAAATTCAATCGATAAATGATTGTCCACATCAACATATTCATACTCACTATCAGAAGCATAAGAAGTTGTATTGCCATCATGAATAACATTTTCACCCATTTCTTCATCAAAGTTTAGAGAAAGAGGAGCAAGAACATGAATAGGAGTAAAACCATCACATATTTTATGCAAATTATGATTTGGAGATGTAGGTTGAACATCTTGCTTAGGAGAAAAGGGAATCATGTCAATTGTTGGAGTCTTGGGAGATTGAATATTTTGAGGGACAACTTCACGAGCTCAAACACGGCATCTTCGTCGGCATTCTCTCGCACAACAATTATGTCAAGTCTTAGTGGAAGCCTGAGGAGGAGGAGGAACATTTGAAAAAGTAGGGATGTTTCTCTCCTTGATAGTTGAAGGTTTAAGTTGAGGTCTTTTAGGTTGAACAAGAGGAGAAGGAGACCTCTTCTCTCGATAAGAGGAAGGAGGTGGAACTGCGCCATATAAAGGAGGAAGGTTAAGTGTAGGAAGAAGACCAGGTCCATCATGAGGAGGAGGTACAGGTCTAACCTTAGGAAAAATATTGTTGTTCTTCTTAGGAGAAGGTATAGTCACATCCATAGGAATAAGTTGAAGATCTTCCTTAGGAGGGAGATTAGTTCTATCCGTGAGGGGAAAATTTTCATCTTCAAGTATGATAGGAATGTCAATTGTTGGGGATCTATGTTGACTTAAGGATAAGATCATATCTTTCTTCCATTTTTGATAAGATTGAAAAAGAGCATCACTCCTTGATGGAAGAGATTGAAATTGTTTAGGCCAAAAAAAATCAATAGGAACACTAGGGCTTCTTTCGGATGGACAAAATAAGCTATGGTTCACGCTTATGATTTCACCATGGTGAGGAAATTTCAAACACTTATGGATTGGAGAAGCAATAGCCTTCATGGAAGATAACCAAGGATAACCCAACTTCTCACGAAATTGCTCAAAAGAGGGTATGATAACAAAGTCAACATCCATGGATTTAGTATGAACTTCAACATGAAGGGTGATAAAGCGAATGGTAGGACAAGAGAATCCATCAAATAACTTCACCACTACATTAGAGGCATCATATATTGGTTTAGACAGTCATAAAGTGAAAAGATATTCCTCAGTGATGGCATTAACCATGCAAGAAGGATCAACAAGAGCGCCACGGCAAGGGATATCCTTAACCTTTGCACACTATGTATAAAGGGCCATCGAGTGCTCTAATGGTTTCACTAGGGTCAAATATAATACAATGATCCTTAGGTGTATCTTGTTTTTCTACCATATTTACCAAGTTCAGAGCCATAGAAGTGAATTCCTCAGAGGAGAAAGAAGTATACTCGGTCTCAATCACGTTAGAGGTATGAGAAGGCAAAGGATCTGTAAAAAAATGAAGATTTTGATTAGGCGAAGCTACTGATTTATTCCCTTTATCATTCACACCTGCCACAGATATAGTATTGTTATCAATCAAATCTTGAATCTTATTTTTCAATGCAAAATATTTCTCAGTATCATGACCAGGCTGACGATGAAATTGACAAAATGAATTGTTATCAAAATAAGAGGATGCAATTTAGAAGGATAAATTTTTTTTAGAGGAAGTTTGATAACATTTCTTTGCAACAACTGAGACATAATACTATGTAAAGATTCATTCAAAGGAGTAAATTGTCTTTCTCTTTTGAAAAATTTAATAATAGAAGGCACACATGTTGTGGCATTCACATTGTTGTTGATTGTATCATTGAACTTAATGAAGTTTTTTGTTGGTTTGAACTTCGCAAACCGTTGTTGATCATTCTCCGCTTTATCACTAGGAGCCATAGGCGTAGATTGCTCCATTTGACTCACAGACAGTTGATAATTGTGGAGTGTTGCGCACAACTGCGGAAAGGAAGTAAACCCAGAGAAAAGAAGCTTTTCCCTGATATATTTTTGCAAATTAGAAATGAAAATTCGTTGAATATCATTATTAGGTACATGAAAAGAAATTTGAGCACACAAATGCTTATATCTACCAATGAAATCGGTCACTTTTTCTTTAACACCTTGTTTACAATGCATTAAATCAGTCAAAGTGATTTTATAGGGCCAATGTTGTTTTGAAATTGTTGGATGAAAGCATTTAATAGTTGTTAAAAAGTAGTGATGGAGTAAGAAGGCAAAGAGCAATACCATTGTAAAGCCTTATCTCTTAATGTTCTTGTAAACAGTTTCGCAAGCAATCTTTGATCATAAGCAAAATCAGTACACAAGGTTTGAAATGTTTTAACATGTGTAAGAGGATCACCTTTTCCATTATAGAGTTCCAATTGAGGGACCTCAACATGGTTAGGTGGTACGGCTTAAACAATATCAAGAGAAAGTGGGCTCACGACATCAAAGGTGGGCACACTAAACTTGGATTGACTCATGGAAGCAATTTGTTGTTGTAAGGAAGACAAGGTTTGAGCAAGATTGTTAATGGTTGCTTCGGTAGAAGAATTGATGTTAGACATGGTTGATTGAGAAGGTGGTGTGATGTTATTGAAGGAAGGCATGAATTGAGAATAAGGTGGTGGGACATTATGATAAGTACGCATAGGTGATGATTGCGTAGGAAACGGGACACTCAAAGGAGGAATAAAATTGGCCCCTTGTGTCACATTAATTGGTTGAGGGATAATAGGAATACTTATGGAAGACATAGGTAAAGATGGAGGATTAAATGAAGAAGAGGGATTACCCCCATGACCAATGGTTGTAGGAATGACATTTTGAGTTGATGTAGCCATGATGTTTGAAGTGAAAGTAGGAACACTAGCCATTGAAGTAGTCAAAAGAATAAAAGAATTGATTTGATTTAAAGGTTGTGAATAACCTAAGTTCTCAACACAACTCATGATAGACATGACATTAGAATCAACAATATGAGCAATATCACGCAATATATCAATTCCATTCTTATCACTTTGAATCATGTGTTTAAGGCCTTCAATTAATAGAAGAGCTTCACTATTAGGGTATTCTTGGGACATCCATTGTTGAAAGTTATCAAATTGATTGTCCAATTTTGAAAGTTGATCCATGGAAACTCTAGTCAAAGCTTCTTCGTGTTCATCATGGGTTTCATCAATTGGATAGATAGGAATATGATTAGGATGGGAAGAATCAACATTATCCTCATTAAAGAAGTCACCCAAATTATGCTCCATCTCCTCGGTAATTAAACCTTCTGAGGCCTTAATTCTAATGATTTGTCTAACGGGGATAGTGTAGGTAGGACTAATAGTGGTGAAACTCATGCACTAGAGGGAAAATTGAAATTTGAATTCTAAACAAAGTTTATAAAATTGAGTAATGCAAAATTATAGAAAATAATGATTAAACAATTTGAACTTTGTTGGAAGAAGAAAATGACACAATTTCCAAAGTAATGAATCAAAGGAAATTGGAATTTTAAAATTAGGGCCAAGGGGATACCACTTAATTTTAAAATCAAAATTTTTAAAATCGGGCCAGATTATAATTAACCTCTTAATTTTAAAAAATATCTTGAAATTGAAAATGCTGAATTTTGAAGGTATTTTTGATGTTAGAGGGATCAAAAATCGACAAAATTAGCCAATCTTCCGGATTTAGGCTATTAAATATAGTCATAACAGTCTCCCAAAATTTTGAGAAAAAATTTGAGGACTGTGGCAGGAACACACACGATCTGACCAACTTTTTTCGAAATTTTTCAGGATGTAATATTACAATGATTTTAAAGCTAACCCCAAAAATTGGCGAATTTTACAATTTCGAGATAGGCGAAATGTAGGTTCAAATGTGACAATAGGACCCTATTAGGATTTTGAAGAAAAAGAAAGATTGGACTACAAATTTGAAAAGGGTCACATCTAAAGGGGAGGGACACTTCAAAAAATGTTTAGAAATCTGAATTTGAAAGAAATTTATTGACATTTGCACAAAATTAAATGAAATTTGAAAATGAGGGTTTTATGACCTAACCACTTAATTTTTGAAATTTAAATTTTGGACAAAGGAGGGAAAGTAAAAATGTGAATTGTAGGATAGAAAATAAGTCTAAAAAACAGTTACTAATCTGAAAATTAAATGGAAATTCAACTTTTGCACAATTTCAAGATGATTTTTAAAAATTAGGGTTTTGACAATTAACCTCTTAATTTTATGAATTTGATTTGCAAATTGAACAAGGCAATGAAGAAATTGAATTTGACAAACAAAGTAATTTTTAGATCTAAGGCCATAACAAGCAATTTTTGGAAAACACAAATTCAATTTCAATTTTAAAAAACTAGGGTTTTAAATGAAATAACCACTAAGTTTGCAGAAAAATTAAACTTGCAAATGAAAAATATGCAATGATTTTCAAAATAAAGCATGTAAGATGTCGGGTTCACCAAAATGTAATGTTGGAAAAAGGTGAATGATGGAGATATTGAGCGGAAAGTTTTTCTTACCTCCGAGGAGAGATAAAAGTTTCACTTCGGATTTCTCTTCAAACACATTTTCCGCACTACATTGGAAGAGGGGGGAAGATACACTAGATTCAACCTCTAGAGAAAGAGATTGAATTATGAGTGATGATAAGTGAATGCCCTCTCCTGAGATTGAGATTTGAATTGATTGAATTGTGTACTTATGATCAAGTGTAAAAGTGACAAAGATCTGATTATAACTCAAGATAGAAGCATAGGATGAAGTTGTGCACCTGGATCTAGCAATAATTTGTCGAAACGAAGTCGCCCTGCGAATTTGGGGAAAAGTTGTCCGAACCGTGGCGGGAATGTACACAGTCCTCCAAAAAATCCGCGAAACAAAAAGGGTTTTTCCGCCTCTACAAATGGAGCCCGAATTCGAAAGTACAATTGCGCACCTACAACCTACACACAGAAAAGAGAGGGAAAGGTGTCAGGATTGGGGGTTTGCCTTCAAGTCAAACCCCAGTTTTGGAATTTAACCAAATGATGAAAGAAAGTACTAGCAAGTGAATATAAATGAAAGACTAAAATATAAATCACCTCAAGGGAGGTTGTAGATAGTTGTAGATTTGCTTGTGTGGAATTGAATGTTGGAATGAATCTTCTCTTCAATGGTTGAATCCTTGACTTGAATGCAACACCTAGCCTTGAAAGGAGACTTGAGAATGCTCAATGCTGGAAAAGTATGCTTGAATGCTCTTGAATGCTTGATCTCGTGTAAACTTCCCACTCATCCAACTTATGCAAATGAGAGGACAAATGTGACATAAATACTTGTCAATTAGGGCTAATTGATTGATTTTTTGTCGCAAGTTGACACTGGGGGAGTCTTCCTGCTCAATGTGCAACCTCCAAAGCACATTTGAAAAGGGTCCTGCCCCAAAACGGGGTAGGGGACAGGGGTGCCTGTCCTTCCCTTTTTTGCAAGACAAGATGTAGTTCGAACAGTGTGGAGGGCAAGCAAGGTGCAATTCTCAGGTGTCAAGCAAGTTTTTGGTCTTTGATCTGGCTTAGGGATTCAAATCACATGTGTGAGGACCCTAATGTGGTCGCAATTTCATGACACTACAGTAGTTAATGAAGCTAGAAACATGCATATGTTTATCTCATGCACTCTTTAAGATCACCTCTAAAGAGTTTTTGAAATTTGTAGAGACTAGACATGCATCATAATCCATTGTCTTAGAGAGGATGCTTGAGTTGTAAGAAACATTGCACCTATTGGTCATGATAGTAGGGAAAAAGAAAGAAATATTATTTTATAGTCCACAATGTTGGGCAATCTATATATGGGTCTACATATTGCTTATAGCAATATGGGACTACCTCGTACTCCTTATAAGAGGCACCTCATTGTGCTACAAACAAGGCATACACACCTTACAAATTCTCCACCATTAGGCCAACTCAAGTTTTTTTAGATATGGGGACATTAATCCACCTAGCCTTGAGGCACTTTATGAAAGAGGTGATGAAGAGTGACACTTTTAGGCTAATGTGAGATAGATTGTTGGCATCATTACTCAAATGTTCAAATTTATTAGATATGGGGGCATTAATGCACCTAGCCTTGGAGAGGTGCATGAATGCATTAACATGTTTAACCAAATGAAGGTCATTGAACAAGAGAAAGACCCCAAATTACAACTCTACATTGACATTTCAACTAATCATTCATTGTTGATAAGAGAAGTTCAACACTCCCTTGCACATGGTTGCCTATGCATTAAAGCCAAAGTGGTATATGCAAAGGCCTAGAAAAGTTATTAATATATAGAATGTTGAGGTGAAGGAAAAGTTCACAAAGGACACATAGAAGTATGATTGTTCGCATACTAACATCATTCATACTAAGTGGACACAGTTTGCCACTCTTCAAAGATATCTAAAAGAAGCAAAGGTGGATAGGGAGACCATGGCACAAGAAGATCCAATTTTGTGGTGGACCATGCAAGGGCCTAATTCTTTGACAAAAACACTAGCCATTTGTTTGTCATCTCAAATTTTTAATTCTTCCATTGTTGAGAAGAATTGATTTTCTTATAGTTTCATCCACTCTATTGAGAAGAATTGACTTACCTCTAAGAGGGCATAGAAGCTTGCATCTATACAAGAGTGGCATTCCATTGATCCAAACATACTTACATACAAAAAGGGACCAACCGTTTAATGGTATATACAACCAAGGGAGCCAACACATGATTAAGATACAACATAGAGAGGGTTGGTTGGTATTGATTTAGAGGAGCTTGACCTTGACAAGTCCAATAGTTTGAGAGATGATGTAATATCCCCTAATGGGACCCTCTTATATTATGGCCTTGAATCACAATTTTAGCGCATAGTGATTACAATAGAGGGACACTATCATCAACCAAGCTTGGTCTGGACCCTACACAACAGATTAGTCAACATTTCCATTATGCCTTTGATAGACTATATATTCAACATTCTTATATATTGCATAGTTATATGAAGGATTCAACCCTTTCTCTCCCTACACCAATTCCCATTATGGAGCTCAAGGAGAATCACCCAAGGCGCCTTGAGTCTATCCCTCTCCAACAAGCCCAAGAGCACCAAGGACTTCATAAACTTGGCCTCTTGGCCCACACTCGAGGTTCGCGTACCTACTAGAGCCTAGTGCTCTTGCTTCCTTGTATTCTCCCTCAATTGGATGGTGAGATTGAAAGGTATTACAAACTCCATATAATTTACTTAATTGTCATATGGACAGTTAGTGATAGAAAGGCATTATTAAATTATCATACATATAGTTGTCTATATTAATATTACTATAAAATTATGCAATAAGGACATTATCAGGCTTCATATGTTAAGCATACATATTCAACTCATCCCCGTACATACCACCAAGAACAAAGATGTTATTGTAACTTAATAACAGTTCTAATATGATTTGACCCATGGTGATGTCATTGGATGCTTTTGATTTCTTTCCTTTATCTCTCAATGTGAGGGAGAGATCATACCTCTTCATCATGTATGCCCTTTGGCAAGAGACATGCCCTTTCCACCATTACCACCCTTTGAAAGAGTGTAACTCTTCATTATATTTGCCCTTTGAAAGGGAGACAACCTTTCATGATCAAATCTGCACTTATTTAAATCACATCTGCACTTCTGATTTCACCATTATCCCCTTCTCAAATGAGATTCTCTTCTCCCTTTTATATCCCATGTTTGAGGGAGTCACAACTTTTCCTTCCATGTCTTTTGACAATTCATTAACTTAATTAAATTTTAATTATATTTAATTATATTATTTTATGTTGTAATTTAAATTTTATTTTTATTCTTTTGTGTTTTAATATTGTTATTAATTATTCAATTCTATTTCAAAGTGGGAACATTACAGATGAGGAGTCTTTGCAAACTTTGTGGATGAATGAAGATTAAATAGGTATTGGGCCATTGGCCAATTGTATTTGAATTGTGAAATTTGAATACTATAATGTTTTCAATATAATATAAATACGACAATATTTGACATTTTCATTGTTTATTGCAATATGATGTATTTCTCATTTGTCATTCTTTATACATTTTTTTATAACTATTCTTTTAAGTACCAAATATATTTGCACCACCATCCCCCATCCTCCCCAAATTTCGGCCTTTGGTCACCTTGTTCCCAATACCAATTTCAGCATCTCCCCATCAGCCAAGTGCATGAAACATAGGTTTATTTCAAGATTTCCCTAACTCTATTACATGTTGTATGATGTCATATGTTTAAATTAAATTTAACTTATTTCCATATTCATCGAAACCTAAGTTCAGTGAAGGAATCCTTTTCTCTTTACCATTGTAAATAGGTGTGCAGGACCAATTCAAAAGACAGCCCTTGGCTTAATGTTTCATGGGAGGCCCTTTAATGTAGGTTAAAACGAGGAAAATGTCCAAGGTAATGTAAAATGTAACCTCAACTAGGACATCTATCTGCTTGAATTCATCGTAAGATGCCTTTGCTCCTATTAAACACCTCCAAATAAAAATACATGGGGGTAATAAATTGTCGTGGTCAACAATTGATGGGTCTCTATAAGCTAAATCAGAAAATGCATAAATGCACAAGTATGATTAATATACAAAAGCCTACCCAAGGCAAACATATATATTTAGTGTCACACGATTTGGTTGAAATCTTTGTCATCTTGGAAGCATGAAGGGTGCATTAACCCAGTCAGTCTAACAAGCTTGACAGAGTCCATATCAACCGTCATACTCAAAGCTCATAGATCTTCGAATCCAGAGGTATTCCATCCCAAAAATCATAAGCATAGCTCCTTTCTGCAGGAACTGCAAAAACAACAAAAAGAGTGTAAACATGAAATATGTATTCTGGTTGTCTATCCTTTAAACATGAAATAAGTCAACATCTACTAGTTTGAAGCAAGTCACTAAAAGCCATTATTAGTGCTTGCAGAAAATAGACTAACCTTTCAAGTCTCCAAATCAAACTTTTTGACATGTCCAGAAGCAACCTTAGGTCGCTCAATGAGTTTATATTTCTTTTTACTGGGAAATTTGTCTCTCCCATTACTGCTTTTCTGCTTCCTTAGCAGCTTCAAATAAGTCTCGGTAAAAGCCTCCGAGACATTCTTTGAGTTAAGGTTGGCATCAGAAGAGCCAATTTGTATACCACTTCTATTAATCTTACTTAACTCCTTAGCTAAGTCTGTGCGAAAATTAGCATTCTTGGCAATGGAAAAATCTTTATGCGTAATAGCTTCAGTATGCTCCTGCCTGACCAAATTGTCTTTTTTTTTGTTCCTCTTTTCTTTTAGTAGTTCATCTTCAATTTCCTGGCTGCACTTCTCTTTTTCCTCATTAACTCTTTTAAGCATTTCTTCTATTTTAGCATTTGAAATTGGATTTGGTCTCATTATCCACCTCGTACTGGAAGCACACAAAATGATAAATTACAATTACCATTTAAGGCAGAAAAATGCAATACATAGTGATATCATTATCCACCTCGTACTGGAAGCACACAAAATGATCAATTACAATTACCATTTAAGGCAGAAAAATGCAATACATAGTGATATCAACTACCAGGGTGCTATACACACAAGTTGGAGTCTCATAAAGGGTAGCTAATTCTTATTATTTATCAGTTAAAGGATCTTACTGGTATATTAGATGTAACTAGAGCAAATTAGCTTCAGCTATGTTTTCCAATCTGGGATCTATAAATAAACAATAAATAGATCAATTAAAAACATTTGTTTATATTTTCAGAAGGTACTTTTGTCGAGGTAGATTAAACACAAAGCCTAACTTTTCTAAAAACAGTCTATATATGGATCATTTAAAATGTAAGAAGCATATCCAACATTTGGTAGATTGAGATAGGAGAAATTTATCATCAAGTAGAACGCACATTCTGTTTTTGATAAATACAAATGAAAGGAAAAGAATGCATGCTGCTTCTCCTATTGATAAAACCGCTCATAGAAGCTGTAACAGTAATGTGTGTAACAAAGAATATTTTGAGTACATGTGACTCTTACTAATGATTGTGCACACAAGACAATTAATTTGAAATTTGTAGTGCCTTTTTATTTTACCCACGATTATTTTAAAGTTCTTCTAGAAGTATAGCTTGTATCTAAAGTATTCAAACTGTGAAATCCATTAATGATATAGTTTGAAAGCTTTGGAGCATTCAAAAGACCAAAGGCCATTTCAAAAGTAAAATTGTATTTTCAGGTTAACGGCTCTTTCAACATAGATTTTGGACTGTCCTGAAGGCTTAAATTTGATGGCTGCACAGTGCACAGCCATATTTAGGCATTTTTCCTATAAAATACATCTAAAATTTTAGGAAAACTGTATCACATGAAAGGGGAGATTTTGGACAGACCATCAAATTTTCTTTAGGATTATTCTGATATATATATATATATATATGATTTTATATATGATTTTTTTTAAATAAGGTATCTCTTGATATTTTAAGGACAAATTTTAAGAAGTTATCATCACAAGAAAATGCTTGACATGCTGGTTCAACTGTCAAATTTAGACCCTGCCATCACACTATTGACCAATGCAAAGTTGTTTGTGTTTTATTCAGAGTTCAGTCCCTTTCTATAAAAAAAATCATCATCGTCCAACTTTACCATAATTTGCTATATCTAACATCTAGAAGATGTGAAGAGAAGCACAACATTATCCAAAACCCTGCCATCATTTCCCAATGAGAAACCAGTACTATCATCTCACACAGATTATTGCAATTCATCCTACACTGAGAGAACAAACACATTTGACATATCCCTGTATTTCATATTATGGACTCTGCCTAAGAAAAAAGCACATCCTTAATATGAGACCTAAAGATACTTGTATCATCACAGCCCAGGTCAACAAAGCATGCAAGGAAGAGGAAAAAAGAAATGACCCAAAGAGTGAAGGTTAAAAACAGGTTACTGCCAGAAGCACAACATAGCTTCTAAAGAATGTTTGACAACCTAAATTGGTGTTAAATGAAGCACATTCAAGAATATAAGGAGTAAAACATGAAGAAACTGCAGTTTCATATGCTGAACATTTTAGAGGAATATAATCAGCAAATAAGATAACTCACAGACATTAAGTGCCCAACTGCAAAAGATATACTCCAAAAATGAATGGATGCATATTGATGTGGGTATTTGCATCTTGTGTGTGACTGAGAATGAACTCAGTTGCACACTATCCACCACCCTATACTGCTCCTGCACATTAGGAGCCACCTTTAAATCATCTGCAATCATTTTTGGGCCTCTATTGGCCAAATCGAGGATGTGCATATGGATTAGACTTCAAAATATGGCTATGCATACTCCATTAAGTTCATACTTTATTATTTGCACAGCAGTGCTAATTATTTAGGGTATTTCTGAAGTTTAACAGAGTTGACATCTTTGTGAGGTTTGAAGGCACATTGGCATTGAACACTATTAATATAAAATATATTAAGTACCACAATCAACTTTTCAGTTTGTAAGCTTGGTTTGGCATCTTCAGTGCAAAAAGAATTCTTGAAGAAGGATGTTGATGTTAGGCTGAACGGAAAAACTTTGAAGAGCAGATTGGATAAGATATTTAGAAGATTTGCCTGATCTTGTGAAAGAAGCTTTCCATCTTTTCATCTTCTCAAAACTACCACAAATAGGATACAATAACTTATTTTATGCTGATTATACAACATTGCCATATCATTGTTATTGGTAGAATCATAACTTACAATTATTGAAAAATGATGTATTGTTAAGTCTCGGTAAGTAATGGAGGTACTATCTGCAAGAAAAATACGCATAAATTACTAATGTCAGACTGGGGATACCAGAAACTCAAAGAAAGATGGGCTTAAGGATTTTCTTGGGTGGTATGGTTCGGCTGATTGGCTGTACTTATTGTTGTAAGATTTGTTATCATGAGCGCTTTGTTCCTAGAATTTCTCAGCTGCCTCGTAGTTTGGGGAACTAAAAGGTAAGGATAGGATGTGGACCAAATGACAAGTTCACAAAATTGTTGGTCAACACTACTATGGTTGGAAGCTGCAAGGCCCAGTTGCATAAAACATGGGATTCACCATGCTCTAGGAGGTCAACCCTAACTGTCAATGATCATTGCAAGGAACAGAAGGAAGAAAGAAGAAAAACGCTTGACCATCCAGCTAGATCCTACCAAGAAATGGGTTGGGAAGGATGGTCTACAAGAAAGTAAGATAAATGGGAAGAGGAGCTCATGCTCAAAGTAAGGTGTATCTCCAAATTTTAATCTAAGGTGTATCTCCAAATCTAATTAAGTGCTCAAGAATAGAGTTCTAATCTAATCCAAACAATGAACAAGTCACTCAAGATCCCTCCATAAAATGATTGAGCAAGAATGCAAGAAAATATGAAAACAACAAACAATATCTCTACCTACTAGAACAAACAATAAAATGAAAAGGAAACAAAGTGTGTGGTCAAAGTTTCAAACTACCCTAGGTATGTTCATACAAAATATAAGCAAGACAACAAAAGGAGGGTGAAACAATGACAAGGAATGAATCCAATTGTTTCTGTTTTCGTTTTATATTGTATATTAATCCAAAGAAAAACTAGAGCTGCAAGTTTCCACAAAGACTCCAAACATGCAATCTAATCTCTAGATACAAAATAAAACTTGTCTGCTATTATACTAGAGACAATGCATCTAACATTAACAACTATATCTACCATGTCTACTAGTAAAAATCACAAAGGAAAGACAAGAAATGCATCTAATTGTTTCTCTTTTGATTTTACATTGTATAGTAATCCAAAGCCAAAAAGCTGCACGTTTCCACTAGACTCCGTGTACCCACAATCTAATCTCCAGATACAAAAATAAACTTGTCAACTATAATACTAGAGATAATAACATTGAAATATAGAGCAATTAAAGTAAAAGAGAGCTAGTATACTAAGGTTGACTATATATGCTATAGTATATGCAAACCAACAATGTGAAATAAAATGATGGTGCAAATGAAGCAAGTATACTAAGAATGACTATATATGCTAAAATCCTAAAACATATGCAAGCCAACAATGTCATTTTACTTCACATTGTTGACTTGCGTATCTTGTTCTGATAATGATACTCATATAGATGCAAGAATGGCAAGTAAATGATGTGAAGCAGGCAAAAAATTTATCAAAATCTGCATGAATGTAAGCTAGATGCTGCACTAGTGTAAGAACCAACTAGTACAAACCAAAATCAGCAAAAACACAGACGATGACCTAGTGTGAGGCTAGAATGAAGCTAATGGTGCATAAGCAATGCATGTTTATGATTCAAATACAATGAAGGTGCTGAAATAAATTGTGATCAATCCTCAACGGACATTAAATGCAAAATGGGCACAGCTGAAACCACAAAAAATTAGCAAGATCAAAAGTTGCAAAGGTTGTCAATATTGCAACTGTGAGTTTTTCATGTCCCAAAAGTGCCAACAGAGAACTGCAATCTGCAAGAAATACACCAATATATTTGGTAGAATGAAAATGCACAGCTCAAGGTGATAGAGGATTACAAACAGAAAAAGTTACCAAAGTTGTCAATACTGCAATTATGCAAAACTGCAAACGCTGCAAATGACATTGAAACTGTCACAGATGATGTCAAAATTGTAAGAAAAGGCTAAAACTGTTAATAAATAATTCAAAAAATGGAGAATGAATGAGAATAGCAATCCAACGAATGCAACTTGAAAAGACTTGAAATGATATGAACCAAGGAGAACGAGTATGCTCAAAAAATGTGCATGAAAAGATGAGATTAGCAGCATATATACCACTGAGATAAAACAAGTGTAGGGCAGAGCTGTTCAAAATCTTTTAGATATGACATGCACAAGTGAAAAATCAAATGAAGAGTGTTTGTGTGAGTCTGAAAATGCAAGAGAGATGTGGAAACAAGCTGGAAAGTTGTCAGAAATGCTCACAGGACCATGGAAAAGGATAAGGTGTCAGGATAGAAACTAAATTAAAGGAAGCAATATCAACGTGAAAAGAAGTTTGAAAAGACTAAAAATCCAAGAGAATGAGCAAGAAATGGTGATCCATAAAATGCTGGAGATATTCTCCCAGCAATCGCCACTAAAAAAATCCTGTCAACCCTATAAAACACCTTTACACAACTGATCTCCTAATCCTAGCGGTTGATTTATGAGGATAACATGTTCATAATAGTTGAAACAGTATAAAGAAACACATATCAGAACTCAGAAGCATACAGTGCAAAACAAACACACAACAAGACTGAGACACATGATTACACCTGGAGGAACCCTCATGAGAGCAGAAAACTCCAGAAGGGTGGAAGGGTGAGCTCTTGCTCTTCAAGCCACTGCCTTCCAATCATTCACAAGTGTTTTTACAATGCCTGTAGGGCAAATCTGAGCTTTGAAAACTTTACAATAGTTCTGAACACCTGCTACAGGTCTTTGCACCATCGAAACCCTACTTCTCCACTTACAACAGTCAAAAATTGAACAAGACTCCTCTCTATGATGTTTTACAAGTCTTTTATGCCTTTCCCATCTCCTTCCTCGGTGCCAAAAGGAAGCTCAAATGTCAAGAATGCAAATTGAGGACTCAAAACCCTTCATATTTCACTGTCTGCAACAATGCAAAACTGTAGCTTGTCACAATTTCAATTATGAAACTACTGCTTGTACCAATTGCAAAAGTGCTGCTACTCTGGCAAAACTGCCACCTGTCACAGCTGATCAACCCTCTGACATTAGACCGAACTTCAATGCAACAGATCACGATGAAACAGAACAACGCATCCTCCCATGATCTTAGACAACTCCATGAATGAAAATGGGAACTTCTGATCCATTTTTCCCAATCAAAGGGCCATATAAACAACAATCTAGCTTGCAAAGAAGGTGCAATCAATAAAAGGAACTATGACAATTTGGGGCAAACACTTGGCAAGCAACCAAAAAACATTCCAAGACAAACAAATGCAAAGTCAGCCCTATGAAACCAGATACCAAGATGTGATACATCACCATGAGATACAAACTTTTCAAATCCTCTTACGACTTGATATACCAAATGCACAAGATGCAAATACGAGTGGAAAAACTATCCAAAGCATGCTCTATATGACCTGCTAATGCAAAATATATGAATGTTTGACAAGTAAAAGGCATGTGCTATGTATTTGTGAATCCTGAACCTTGCAAGTCCTAAAACAATGATCACACAAAATGCAAAGCAGCTGGTTATGCAAGCTGATGTCAGTGCAAATAAAATTGAATCTTACTGTAAATATTACTACACTAATCTAAATCTACTCTATGAACTAAAACCAAAAGTTTCCTAACCTACCCAGCACTCCACCCGGGAGAGATAGGTAGGGGACCTTTCTGATAGTAGGGGTTAGGAGCCTTTCATATAGTAGATCCCTTTCTATAATGCGATGATAGTTCCAGGGGTGCTACTCTATAATGGTAATGGGCTGTTCAGAATAGGAATGAATAGTTTCATTTCTATACGCAAGACAACTGATGACTGAAAAATAGGATGTAAAAACTGTTGCAAAAAAGATGACAACAAAAGGGTGCTACTCTATAATGGTAATGGGCTGTTCAGAATAGGAATGAATAGTTTCATTTCTATACGCGAGACAACTGATGACTGAAAAATAGGATGTGAAAACTGTTGCAAAAAAGATGACAACAAAAGATAGATTAATTGGGGAGGTAGGAAAGGAAGTTTTAAAACCAGTGCCCCAGCAACTCCTAAGCATCTATCTATCTTATTCCACCAGCTTAATACAATCGATCGGCTCATTTAGTTACCCAATAATCACATGGAAAACCAGGATGAACACAAAGAGTTTCAAGTGCAGTGTCCTCAAAAATGTGACCTCCAAGAGGTTGCTGTGCATCCACCATGAGAGAACCATAATACCAATGATCAACACTTGAAGTGAACTTCTAATCCAAAGCAAAAACTATAATTAAGTCTCTCATGGCATGAATACAGCAGCAAATGATCATAGATTGTGAGAAAGATAAGTAAATGTTACTAATCATGGTCATTTGATACCTCATGACTTCCAGCACTTCTGTATTTGTAGACCAGGGAACAATTGTGTTTGCTGGGAAATTTTAGAAGGTTTTTTTAGGGCTCGGAACAGGATCTAGAGATAGCTATGACCTTTCACTTTCCCTTCTAGGTCCTCTATTTTACTTGGTACAAATAGTGGTAAAACATTAATTTGTAGGTCGAAACCACCAGCACTACAAATGCAAACAGCATGGTAGTTTTGTCCTACAGATTGGCAGCTTGACAGCCCTTCATTAAAAAAAAATTGTTATACCCTTAGCTCACCTAAGTAATCATTGACTTGGTCATTTGGTAGTTTCTAGATTTTTGAAATTGTAGTGGTAATCAGCCTACTTCAAATTATCGGATCATCATAGCCTGATTGAATTATGTATAGAAGGTAGCCATTAGATGTTGATTATTTATTACAAATTTTGTTCTTGTTGCAAGACTTTTGGAGGTTGCCCCCTCAAAATTGGATCCCTCTAATAATCAAGTGTTCTAATCTTATTGTGTGGATCCACTCTATTCTGCCCTTTTTTGCCATTTGATTTGTTATTCTGTCCTTGTTTGCAAAAAAAAGGAATTTCATTACAAGCTAATTGTCAGTTGAGCACCAAGTTCGGTAGGGATTCAAGGTTTGGGTTTATCAGTATGAAAAAAAAATCCAGGTTTGATACACCTAGATATAATTGTACAATATAATAATTAATATAGATATATAACTAGGTATTATACTACTTATACATTAAAGTTTTAAACTAATATATTATAATATAATATTACAAGTAAATAATTACTAATTAATTATATTAAGACTAATTGTATTATATGCAAAAATTATATAGATATTAATATACAATATTATTATATAATATAATACAATACAATACAATACAATACAACATAAGTGATGTGATGTGATGAATGATATGATGTGATGTGATATGATATATGATATGATATGATATGATATGATATGATATAATATAATAGAATATAATATAATATAATATCTATTACATTATATTATATTATATATTTTTTTGCTTGGTAAAGGGCATATAGCCGAATTAGATTAATATAAACAAGGTTTTTACATCTTACAAATGATCCATCTCAGATCTTCTTAAACAGATTAGAACTGATCTATCTCAGAAAAGACACTTGAGCTATGAGAATCCCTGTATGTCAAAATAGGGATGAAATACATTGCAAAACGACTATCTTTGCTAATAACAAAACTAGAGATACTATACTACCTTACCCCGATCACACATCATATCCCATTACATTTTTCCTTCTATGTAATTACAAAACCATGAGAGGACTATGGATCAACATAGGGATCATTACATGCCTAGTACTGGACCTTCCTCTTTGCCTTCGTTGCTGCTGCTACTCTCGCTCAAAGAGAACAGATCGTCCTCATCTCGCCTTCCCATCAAACGTTTGAACTCGCGAACCCATTGCAAATTAACATCAATATCATCCCCCATTGGGGAAACAAGCACTCCATCATCTGAGAAGCCCATAACCTTTTTGAGAAAATCTATACATCATCACTTTGTAGGTATGCCAACTTCCCAGCTTGCATGATCCCAAATGAAAAGTATTGGGAATTGTTGTGACCTATTTCACACATCGCCCCATCGTAGGTGGGAACCCCCTGTTTTTACTTTTTAGGGTTTTGTCCTAGCTCTGCAACTTCATAAATCCATTTTCTTCAGGAGTTTTGAGTTAGAGTTTTGAAGTCATACTATCATCCTGAGCCAAATAGAGAAATCATGCTCAGATTTGCGTTTCAACGTTGTTAAAGTGCTTATAAGGTCTGAAGGATGAAGATCACAATTGCTTTGAGTCATTTCTGACAACTTTCTATTTTCAGGAATTTCTGCGTTTTTTGCTTTTTGTTTTTTTCTAAAAATAGAAAGTTTTGTTTTTGACACTTTGGGCACATTCCGGGAAACAGTGTTTTTTGGCTTGCTTTTGCTTTTTTCACTTTTTGCTTTTTTCTGCTTTTTTGAAAGTAGAACCTGGGTTTTGTTACTCATGTCATTTGATCACTGCACATGTCTTCAGATTCGAAAAATTTTGCCTCTAAGTACAAAAAGCAAGGTTATGTTTTTTCTGTTTTTTTTCAAGATTAGGGCTTTGATCCTTAGGCCATATCATTACTACCCATGTTGTCAGAATTGAAAAATTTGGTCTCTAAGGGTAAAAAGCAAGATGGAAACCCTAATTAGGGCTTTGTTCCAAAAGATTAGCCATATGATCAGTGCCCATGTCCTCAGATTTGAAAAGTTATGTCTTTAAGTGCAAAAAGCAAGGTGGTAACCCTAATTACGGTTTTGTTCCAGATAGTCCAGGTATGGACATGGCAAGTTATAGCATCAACATGGAAGATCAAAATTCATGGTATAAAGGACAAATTCACCCAAGGAGAGGAATGGCGGACAAAGGTTGAAATCCGCCTTGTCTAGAAGCATGGAAGATGGCACACCAACTTGGATGTCCAAGTTCTCTTCAACTTCGCCCATGTGCAAACACAAGTTTGCAGACACGTGCTAAACTCCTACCATCAGTTAAGAAACCTATGGCAAAGGTTAGTCAAATTCCTACCTATGGTTAAGGTCAAGCAAATGAAGATGGCAAAGGGAGGATGAAGTCCACCCTATGAAGGATAGCACACAAGGGAACATGGCATGACTTCTTCAAAGTCCGCCCAAGCCAAGACAACATGTCCAAGCACCTTCAAACCCCGCCCAAGAGATAGAATGTCACAAGACCTTCCAAGTCCGCCTTAGGCAAAGCATGTCTAAAGTCCGCCCATGGCCAAGAACACTCAAAGTCTGCCTAGGTTGGGTAATAAAAGCGTGGCACAACTCCCTCAAAGTCCACCCATGTCTAACATACTTCAAAGTCTGCCCAAGGCATAGAATAACATGTCTAAGACCCTCCCAAGTTCGCCCAAGCTTGGAAAAGCACATTAAAGTTGGAATAAAACTCCTCAAGTCCGCCTTGACTAATGAAGCTCAAAGTCCGCCCTTGTCCAAGGAGCCTCCAAGTCCGCCTAGGAAGGGAAGAAGATATGCCAAAAGATGTTGAACTTTGCCCTATCAAGTGTGTGGCACAAGCAACACAAACCCTGCCATGCTAAAGAGAAGATGGCAAAAGATTGCCTAAGTCCGCCTTGGCAAATAAAGCACTTCAAGTCCGCCATGGTGAAGACAAAACAAAGTCAACAAGGATAGAAAAACATGTCCAAGAGCACATAAAGTCCGCCCAACTTAAGGAGAAAGCATGGAAAAGATGAAAGTATTGAAGCATGACAAAGATAACATGGCAAACAAACCTTGAAGTCCGCCTAGGCTAAGGAGAAGATAAAAGATGTTTGCCAAGACATGGCAAAGACCAAAGAAACTATCGAAGTTCATTGTCCAAACAACTTGGACGACATAACAAGAAGCAAGACATTGGCTAAGCACACTTCAAAGAGGAAATTAAAATTTACCAAGACAAACACACAAATTGGCAAGACTTAGACATTCCAAATTTGCCTAGGCATAAATGGAATATGTGAAGATGCTTGAGCCAGACATGAAAATTCGCCCAAGATTTGAAGTTCAACTCGCCATGGTGAAAGACAAAATTGACCAGAGGAAAAATAATTTTGACAGAGAGATTGCACATGAAATCAAGGGTCAACCAACAAACGAGTTGAAAAATAAAATTTGACACATGAATATTTTATTTTATTATTTTCCAACACTTAGAATTATTTTCAAAGGGAAAATAATTTCAACACTTAAAAATATTTTCAAAAATTCAAGAAAATTCAATTTGAAATAAAGTTTTAGAAGATTCCTTAGCTAAGGATGGAATTTTGAGAGAGAAATAAAACTTTCCCTTTTGGAAAGATTTAAAACATAAAAACATAAAAAAAATAATTAAAAATTAAAAATAAACAAAAAAACACAAGGAAGAAGCTTCTAAGTTTAAAATCCTTAAACTCTATATATTTTGAACCAGACACTTTCAGAATTCACTATTCAGGTTGGAAATTTGGAGAGCAATTGAGAAGAAGTTTTCTCCCTCAAATTTTGTGAAAATTGATTTCTTGAAGAGAAATTTTGAAGAAGTAAAATTCTTCTAAGTGTTGAAAGTCAAGAAATTAAGTGTTTTTTTCTGATTTTAAGACAGATTTTCAGAATTAAAGGCGAATTTTAGTCACAAAGATCAATTTATAAGACAAAATCTAGAATCGACTAAATTTTTCCATTATCCTATCTTATTTCTCTCAAATTTTATCAATTTCTTGACTAAATTCTTCACTTTCAGTCTGCTTTTTTGCAGAAATTTAACCTTTCAACAGGCTGAAAGTGAAAATTCCAAGAAAAAGGATAAAAAATCAGAATTAAAACCTTAGAAATAATATTGAATTTTCATGTGTTTTGTAGGTTGATGACCACCAAAGAAACACCTTCCAGAAAAGTACGAATGAAGTTCGCCAGTAAGGGAGTGCAGCCAAAATCCAAGATCAAATCTAAATGGAAGAACATCACAAACACTGACCTTGGACATGTAGATATGGAAGAATTCAAAAAGAGAATGTACGGGTATGATGAACACCTCTCGATGCCCATTGCTTGCCGGATGATGGGAAATGGCATCGTCCAAGCAACTGGGTTTCCTCCGGCTAAGGAGTGTGCTGAACTGATAGTCGAATGTGCTATTCACTACAATGCACCATCAAGAGAGATCATTGCGCCTGAAGGAAGGGTTTTAGCTAATCTTTCAGAGTTAGCCATTCAAGAGACATTTGGAATTCCAAACTACAATAAAACCTCCTACAAGACCAAAGAAGATACCCAGAGGATCTATGATAACCAGTTTGAACTATGTGCGGTAAATATTAACAAGTCATGGTTGGAAAAGAAAAGACCCCAGGGAAAAGTACTATTGTGTCCATACTTCAAAAAAGACTATGGTGATATCATCCTACTACTGAATAGGGTAATGGGCAGCCCTCAAGGAGCGCAAGCCAAAGTACTATTGTGTCCATACTTCAAAAAAGAATATGGTGATATCATCCTACTACTGAATAGGGTAATGGGCAGCCTTCAAGGAGCGCCATTTGAGACATGGATGTACGACTTCATAGATGAAATTACCTCAAGAGTTGGGATGTTCAATTCGTCCCACATAATCAGCAACAATCTTCATGAACAATTGATGAATTTGGAGAAGACAAAGTCAATCTATATGAGCTCCTACATCATCTACTCATTGGCTAGAAATTTTAAATATTTCGGACTAATCTGCAAAGGCATAGTTGGCAATGGAGAAAATGAATTTAAGTCTTATAATTGTTATCCTCAACTACAACTCAAGGAGAAAAGTCATTTCAAGCGAGTCAATGATGCATTCCTAATGTACAT